>NW_019214310.1:43791-224797 GCF_002532875.2 Varroa jacobsoni
ATAAAAATCAGCGTGGGCGAACATCATGTTCAATGTTTGCTGTCCTATATTAATTGTTGTCTATCGTATAGAATAATTTTTGCCCAAACACTCAAGATCTTTAGTAACATACGCTGTGCATTTTTTTTAACTTCCCTTGTTCCATTGGTTTTTGTATTAGGTTGTCAGTGAAATGAATGGCAAGGACATACAGGAACTGATCAGAGAAGGATCAGAAAAACTCGCCTCGGTACCTGCGGGCGGTAGTGCCCCCGCTGCTGGTGGGGCAGCCGCGGCCCCCGCCGCCAGCGCCGAGGCAGAAAAGAAGGAGGATAAGAAGGAAGAGGAGGAGGAGGAAGAGGACGAGGACATGGGATTCGGTCTCTTTGACTAAATCATTGTTTGCCGTTAACGCCGTCGCCCGCGTGATTCGCATGGTCGACGATCAACGACATGGAGGACGGTTCACCATGAGATGGCGACGACCACTATTTTTGTGAAAATGGCTGTTACCATTCGGTGATAAATCCTCAGCGCCGTCGAGCTGCTAAGGCAGCAATGAACACGGTGAAAAAAATAAAGTTCTATCGGAGAGGAGCTCCTCTCATGTTTTTTTTGAGTTAGTTGTTTTCTATATATTGTTCTCTGAATGTATGTACAGTAGTGCCAAGTGAGACAATATGCGCTGTCGAGGAAAAGAACCTCGAGTACCAAGAGCAACTGCCACATGCAATGCATGAAACGTTTTTGATTCGAATAGACTAATTCAAGAGTATATTAATCTGGCTTTGTGTCACAAAATGGATCTTCGGTATATTCTCCATTTACCAAGAAAAAAAACATTTGTATAGGTATAACACTGCTTGCCAACGGAAAACATCACTCAGACTCTTTATCGTACTTTAACGTGGTGGATTAAATAGAAAACAGTTAGCAATATATGAGGAATAACGTTGATTTAGATCAATTAGGTTGCGTTATTCGAATTATTAATACGGGATTGGTTATATGCCTTTAGTACGAGAAGTGAAGATTATAATGTAAAATTCTTTATTGTATGCAACAACATTACAAAAAAAACTATTCGGTTCAATAGCTAGGTTTGATCACTCAATATCATTAATAAGTTATAATTAGCAATGACTGCATAATTACTAAACCTTATTTGAATAAACGTACTACGGTAAAGCCCCACTAAAGAAAACAAGGAACTCAAAATATTGAAAGCATGCGATGCGGCAGCCCCTGCTTATATGAAATAAAAATTGCTTATTTAAAAAATATATATGGATCCAACTACACAAGAGATTTTGAAGCGCTGTCTGATGGTACAAATAATACAGCATCTAATAATAACGTTAAGCCTTAGAACAGTGCTTTTATAACCTTATGCTGAATACAGTATATGGTATAAATGATCTACACGTACCAAAGGTTACAAAGCAATCAAATCTATTAATTTTTAGGGAAAAGGTCTTAATGAAAAATTTAATTTAAATTTAATTTAAATAAAATTTAATTAAAATTTAAAAAAATGCCAGCGGCTTGTGGGAAATTTAAGCATTCTCAATTTGAGTCATTAGAGAAACCTATCAGACGGTAGTATCTTTTGTGTATGCAAGGCGGTAATGATATTTCGGATCATCGCTTCCTAACCAAACATACTATCTTGTATTACTGGTTAAAAAACGGTGCCCTTAAATGCCATCGTACTGTATGGAGGTATATTATTATCAGCAGGGGAATTGATAATGCGAAAGAGCTAACACGGTTGAATGTTTTACGTTGCGGTCCAGTCATTTAATATAAATTGCAGTAGTGCAATTTCCATAAGACGCGCCTACCAATACAGCACATGATTAAAATTTAGTCGTATATTTTTTTTATTAGTTATGCACAATCTCAGTCTTTCAAGTTTCATCATCCATCAGCTGGTTTCCAGCACGAAATGGAGTCCGCCTACACCAGGTTCGAACCTAAAGTTATGTACAATCCAGTACAAATCGTTAAGCTGTAAAGCAAGCACTACTTAATATCAATGAATTAAATGTATAGGTATCCCTCCGTGTACATTATATCTTTTTAACTAAGCTTTCTCTGCTTTATTCGAGGGGTCTCGGTGTAGAAACTGCTAAGCAGTAAATCCCACAACAGTAAGAAAATTGCCATATAAAATAGTCTTGCGTTATCGATACATAGTGTAAAAACATCAGCAAAAGAAAAAGGGGCTAAGAGGCACAACAACGCACGCTGGAACCGTAAAACCAATTATTATTGTTCACGAACACTTGAACCAAAACCGGAAATGCCTCCCCTAAATTAATCTCAAGTTGACAATAGTTATTTTGGTAGAAGTAACGTTGTGTCTGCACTGCAGTGCACGTAATTGTTCAAACATCAATCGCTGCAACTAACTCCCCAAAACATCAACATTCGCTGAGAACTGAAATCCGCCCGTTATTGCGATACAACTACAATGAGATCGGCCACCCGTCTACTCAACTACCGATTAAAGTCCATCTAACCTTCAGGGTAAGACCATGTAGTAATAGATTAAATGAAAAAAATTTATATCTAAACCGATAAAATTACTTGACACATCACCCATAAAATCACCTCGCAAAACTTCATGCTAGCATAAATTTCTTTAATTGCGTTTTCGTCTTTATAAAAAGTACTGGCACTTTAGCCAATTGGTGACCCTTTTTTTCTAACACTGGCTAATAGGCATCTCAATAGAAAGTAATACGTTTTAGAGATTACTATAGGTGACCAAGGTGGTTTAAACGACATGAGATACGTATAATTATGAGCATGTTTCTAAATCTTCTATCCGCATCATATAACACATTGGCCGGTTGCAGCACGTAACTATAGCACACCGGAGATATAAGATCTTGACCAGAATTGTTGCAAAAAAACGGAACTAGATGTAGAAACGGGCCGCTTTGAAATAAGTGATGTAGAGGGTGATTCTAAGCGATCTTTCTCACAAAGGCTTCCAACACAATATAACACATAATTTCTTTATAGACAAATGTCACCTCAACTTCAAATCGATGGTTTCGGGCGACACCTGACAAAACGTAGTTCAAAGTAAGTTTCAAGTCATTGTGAGCGCCAATTTTAAAATGGTGCGCCCAAAAATTCTAGCGGCCGCTGACAGTTGCTTTGACTGTGATGAGAGAGCGGGTACTCACATCCGGAGGTGGTGGCCCTTTACTCTTTGTGGAAGGTAATTTTTCGTGATTGTGCTGCTCGATTTGACTATTGGCAAAACCGATTATGTGCAGTAGCCGAATAGGATCGTTGAATCTAGAGAAGCTAGAGCAGTCCCGGTTGACCTGGAGCCTGGTCTCTGCGTTCGTGGTGCAGTATCACACACAGGTCAATCCTATGGGCGTTCGGGATATTACCTTATCGTAATTCGTGACTATTTTGCGCATTTAGGTAGCATCCACTCTGTGCGTCAGACCAAGCTTGGGATGCTAAAGGAATCGCAACAGCTACAGCCCACGGCAACAGCTCGAGCCGAGATTAGAATTGTTTTGAGTAAACGAGTTTCACAACCTTTAGTCCTCTCAAATAGACTTTTCGATTAGCACTTTCAGAATAATAATTGTGCGTGAATATATGTGTCTGTTGTTATTCCAGCAATTTTCTACTGTGCTCCCTACTAAATTGTTCATTGTGATGTAAACCCGTCTATCAGGTGTGCTGCGAAATCGGAAGCTAAGTAGGAGGACAGAGAGTGCCGGAAAGAGACGAGACGACCTGAACAAAGAGTGTTGGATCTCGTGTATCAGACTGTACGTGACGTAGTGTACGTTCGGGCTTTGTCGACTGTTCAGAAGGTCGCCCGTTTATAAAACGGGTTCCCCGTCGTTCTTGTAATGGCAGCAGCACGCCGACTCGGGCGGGTAATTAATAGTAAATCCTCTTAACCTCATTGCAAGCATCATAAAATGACTGGAATAGAGTGTATCGCTTCAACAGGCGCTTCCATTTTGTTAAGAAAAACGAATACTGTTATAAAGAAATGTTTAATCGAGCCATGTTGTTGACGTTTTTTCATCCAGCTCTATAGTATAATTTCGAAAATTGGAATGTGCAGCTTGATTTTGTTTTGTACTATATAGTGCATGAATATCGTGTATGTTCGGCCAGGTGGGGTTTGGCAGGTGCTTTAGTCTAATGGATATTCGTTCTGTGCTATACTGAAATCAGTCGAAAAAGATTTATTAAAATTCAATGATTATCTTTAGAAGTTATAGTTGGCTGAGTCATTTTGAATTTAATGCTAAGTTCCCTGTTTTTATCATTACATCTGCAAAGCTTTGTAGTATATTATCTTTTACTAGATATTGGTAAATATCAGTTAAGTTAATCATTATGTAACGATACCTTATTGAAATATCGTGATGGTCATGATAGCAGTGTGCGATTTATATTAGGCCGTTACAAGCGAATTCGGTGGCCTTTAAACTACCCGTCGATAGCAAGTAATATGTGACCTGCAAATATTTCTAGAAAGCTTTAAATGAATACTGCTTGATTGTACCCTAGGCAAACAAAGTTCTGAGGGAAAAACATCTTTTAGTCTGGAAAATGAACACCCAGTGGTGAAGTTGTTATTCCTCTGAAGGTCACAGCGTTATAAAAATTCATTCTAGATTGGAGAAGGTATTAAGCAGAAAGACTTTAAACGATAGGAAGGTGTGAATAGAATAAAAACGGTGGTCTACAGCAAGGAAGTGACCAGATATAATAATCTGAAAAATATGCCGCGATCGAGGTGGCTTTTCACGGAAGCAGAGTTTAATTTAAGAAATTTAAGAGCTCTGTTGGGCAAAACTGGTAATTCACATGTAACGAAATACTGAAAATGGCTTACCCGTGAATTTACTCCAGGCATGTTGAAAATGCGTGCGGTGTATTCAACCCGCAATTTGTGAACTTTTAATTAAGCACAAATCCGCCTGGAGCGTACGCTTGCCATGCACAAGGCATAGCTCAATCTCTACCGCCAGCCTGAAGGCGACCAGGCAAAAAAATGACATCGCCATAAAGAGGAACCAAGTTCGATTGAGTGGTTCAGGCGTAAGGTAATAATAGTACTTGCAATGGACATCAGGGGCATCTGTTATTATGAGACACTCGCCAAAAATGAAACAATGAATACAGTCCGTTATTTCAAGTTTCTCAAGAAACTCACGGACCATAAACATGACGTTCAAAGCGTAAATTGAAACCACAGTCTGGTTTTTTGATGACAATGCCAGACCTTATTGCCATGCATTAATTACTTCCAGAATTAGGCAAATTTAATGTTGGCTTTAGCCTGCTTATTTTTCTAAACTAAGCCCGTATTATCAAGAAGCTTTCCATACCCTAAGAAGGCAACTGGTGGGCAACCATATATCACTGTAGATTTACTTTGAGAAGCCATAAATAGAGAAATTACATATGAGCATACAAATGTTAGGTCTGTCCAGAAACTGTCAGATTGATGGGAAGAGTTTATAAAAAAAAAAAATAAAGAGTATCTTAAACATATATTAAGAAATAAGGAAGAAGGCAAAGATAGTTCTAATCCAATGAGCTTAGAACTTCATTCAGTCTCGGAGTCCGGCGGATTCGCTTGTGACAGAATGGAAGTTAGTATAATTATTAGTTTAATCAAGTGCGATAGTTTTACCTCGTATCTTGTCAGTCACCGAATTTCCTCAAAAGTGTAATGATGCAGCCAGAATATCATCGTGATTCATTCACATTAGCCAACTTTGAAGTACTTAAATATATGATGAGCCAAAGCATAGGATTAAATATTGGTTCAACAGCACGTATTATCTTGAGCTTATTCTAGAACGCATTTATATTAAGGCCCAAAATGCAATATTTATCGCACGATTCGTTGGATATTTATACACTTGGGTACAACTTACAAAATTAACAAAGAATTATCAAACGACAATATGAATGTAGGGCAGTTAACATAAAAACATTTGTAGCACTTAGCTACTGTAGTGTAAATCTAAGCAGGGAAATTCTTTATGAAAGTGAAAACTGATGTCTTAGTCTAAGATGACGTTACGCCACAAAAAGGTAAAATAATATCATTACAATTTTAGGAGCTCGCCGATTTGCGGAGCTCTCCAATGAGGGTTGTACGTGATATTCAGGTGTCCGACGAAAATATTTTACTCTGGAACCTTCTCATTGTGCCTGAAAATCCTCCCTACAACAAAGGTAAATGTATCGGTTTGGCCCATTTTTTGTCTAATTAGTTGGTAAAATTTGCCTAAAAGAACTTATAGTTTAATAGTTTTAATCACTATTCTTTGCAGATCGAATGATAACAGATGAGAACTCATAATTATTGACTGTAATTGATCAATTGTCATTTCGATTAATAGCATGATTACTTTACGCGGCTAATGTATGTGGCAAGGATTTCGAAGTTTTCCTATTCAAACTGGGCGTCTAGTGTATAGTTTACTCAGACATACGATACTCGTTGGCGCTTCGTACTCAGGAGTAATGTTTTGCGTTGTGTTGACATCACTTTTGCTATCAATATATATATATATATATATATATATATATAAATTTATGGACAGAGAGCGACAAAGTGACCTTGGAGTTTCGACGGTAAAATGTAATCGGCCCTCGGGCGACGATTACCACATGAAGTGGTTGGGGTTGTATTGGTAGACGGCCAATGTAGGTCATAGACTGCCGATACGGATCGATAGGAAAGTAGGCTGAGGTTACCGTCAAGGTTTGTGATAGCAGTTAAGCATTATGCAAAAGCTGTCATGGCGTAGGGGTTATATGTGAAAAAAAAACAGAAAACAGACGTACTCAAGCAAGGTAGCCTAGTGCAATAGCTACTATATACAGATTTCTCGGCAACAAACTGCACTTCGCTCTTCCTGAAATTGTCTTAATATATAAGTCCATTCGTTTATGTATCTTATTGACATACATATCGAACGCAACTAAAAAAGTCCTTCCTTTGCTTTTAAATCTGACGATAAGTTTTACTGAATGAGATTTTTGAATTTAGAAACGTACCTCTGTAACTACTGTAGCGGTATGTAAAATAACGAGGTCCTCGATCACACTTCCAAAGACTGCTTACGTTTATCTAGAGAAATGGTAGAAGTAAACCTTTCTAGAGATCTGTTTATATTATCCTGTTTTGACCTTAGATTTCTACTGCTTGTGGGGTCGAATACATATGAGATATAATTAAACGGCGTATTATGTGATGCGTTTAGGGGCATTTCGAGTGGAAGTCCAGTTCCCGCCAGAGTTTCCGTTCAAACCGCCAAGGTTGATGTTTCTCACCAAGATTTACCATCCAAATGTAGATGCAGAGGGTTCCGTATGTCTGCCTATTATCCTTCCTGAGAAGTGGAAACCTGCCACAAAGGTCGAACGGGTAAGTTAAATAACACTTAATGTACCCTTACTTTAGATCTTGAAAAAATTGTAGGCTATGCCTGTATTTATTAAAATTTCGAGCATTGTACTGACGTAATTTGTTCTGTTTAGGTTCTGCAAGAATTGGCTACGCTCGTTGCCGAACCTGAGCCGGAACATCCGATGCGCACTGATCTCGCCGAGGAATTTACCAAGGATCGTAAAAAGTTCATGAAGAATGCCGAAGACTTCACTAAGAAGTACGCTGAGAAAAGACCGCCTGAGTAAACCATCCTTTTCACAATCAGTTGTGACGCTGCCGTTATGCTTCAGCCTACCAAGAATCCCGTCCCCAGTAGAGACAACATGCGAGTAACTAAATAAGAAAATAAGGACGGATACAATACTTTATATATTCGTACATAAAAATCATCAAATACAGATACGCGCACACACTTAGACAAATAGCCTTGCATAGTATACAAATATGACCGACGTTTCACAGCATTTTGAACAGTCTTAGCAGCACTAGTAGCGTTAGCATAGCGGACAAAGATGAGATAGAAACCTTGTGTGCGCTATCAACATCACGAAAGACGGGCCGATTAACTAGCCTTAACGATAGGAGCCATTATCAGCAGATATGGGAGCGCAGTGCTACACAGATAGGCAAAAGAACAAATTAACAACAATACACAAACACACATACACACCAGAAACAAGCAGATATTGCTGCACTCAATGATGGCGATGCTGACGGCGGTGACGAGGACGACGACCTCATTTACGAGGGAAAGAAAAAAGAGAAAATAAAAAAAATGATTTATGACGAGATGATGCAAGATATAGAGAACTGATCTGTGTTGATGCAGATATAGTACTACTGTTGAGGATGATGTTGGTCGCAATGACGATGATGATGATAACATAATATTATTAATAATAATATTCATCATAACTGTGGTATATAAGAAAAACTTAAAATGATATAGAGGAGGTGAACCTAAAGCTACGGTTCCTCCAGGAAATGCACGCCTCGTTGAAAGCCACTAAACAGAGATCCCTTTTCGTCTATTACCACTAGTCCCAGAATATGCGTATGCTGCGCCTTGCGCTATCAGCGTGTTAGAATCGTTGAGCATATTATATATATTTACTTAGAATGAGAGCGTGGTTCTGTATGTGTGTATAGCAAAGCAGATGTGATGTGAGACACCCGGCTGAAAACGCATGGTTGGCTGCAGATGTTTATGATCGATTGTGACATTTAATTATTATGATTACTATTATAATATGAATGGATCGAATGATTCGGTAACTGACTACTGTAGAATAATTTTATTTTGTTTTACTAAACAATTAAAGGCTAACGTGACGTCCTATGACCTATAATAATCATGTAAGGTAACTATCGGCTAGGTAGCTAACTTGGAATATCTTTTCAAAATGATACACATGAATCAAATGAGTGCTGCTTAAGGAAAGCCACGACATCTATGATCTATATGCTGTACGTTTCTCGTAATTCTATAATTGTCGCCTGCGAACACTACAAATTAACATTATATATTATTGTTTAGCAGACTACCCTCATAGGCCTCGTACAATAGCAACTGGCAATATGGCAAGTAGACAAACTGACAGTGAAGAAAAACCCTACGAAGCATCGTTATTCTGAATGATATAGCAATAAGTATACAAACAATGCAGGCGTTATTTAAGTTGTTTTCCTACTAGGATCGTTCAGCGTGCTTTACTAATAACATAGCTAATGCGTCATTGTTTGAAAGCGATAATAATACAGGGACCGTCCAAAACAGCTTTCGCAGTTTTGCAGTGCGCAGGTTAGGTTTTTTTTTGTTGGTAAAATGGGGGGCAGATAGTGCGTGCAGTTAGTCCCTATGAGTAGCGTATAAGACGATTGTATACGATATAATAAGTAAAGGGGATAAAGTATATTTTTTATGAGAGAAAGACGAAACTTTCTAGTAGTTGAAAATATGATGTACCGTACAACATGATTCGTCAAACATTTCCAATGGGGAGACTCAATTAGGTGCAGGAGGTTTTGGGCGATGCCGTTGCGAGCAATGCAGTAAAGAGACAAGGGCAGACAAGCTGCACAAGCAAGGCATCAAATGCCTCGCATTCAAAACTTAGTTTTCTTGATGTGATCCTCTTATTGATGACAGTGGCATTTTTCATATAGCTAGATATATCGAAATCTGGGGTCTGGCATTTGTCGAGACAGTGCACTTTCCGCCGGTATGTCGTAAAATTTGGTCTTTCCTTTGATAACTCCTTGTGAGTAAATATTGATGTATGCTAAGCAAATGCTTCCTTAAGGTGGCACACGCGCAGCTCATAGAGGCAAACGGCGGAAACACTTTCTGGCCCCATCAAACTTTTGACGCCGAATTATTCAACTGACTAATCGTATTAAGACAAATAAAATATTTGATGGATGGGCGATCACGCGGAAAGAATCGGTTGCAAAGTTGGTTGTGTACGACTGCGGAATGAAGCGTCAGAAAAAAGTCAGGCCTGTCTAGAAACAAGAGGTTATAGAAGTTCCGGTGATTGAAGGTAGTCACGAAATAAAAAGTCTAAAGTAGGAGCGAACAGGATGCAGGGAGTGATTGTGTTCTTGCAGAAAAACTTAAAGGCAGACAAAGCGAGAGTGAGACAGGTATCAAGTACTACGCGAGCTAATGTGAGGGGCATGAAAGAAAATAAGCATCTAGTGTGTATCATGGATCTGTCGTCAACGAAATTTTCGAATAGACTGGAGTACGAAGTAAAACAGGAACACAACCGAATGACGATGCCGTTTACCTACGGAACAAAAACGTGTTATTATTCTTAATATAACCGAAGAAAATACGGACTTATTTCTTGTGTGAAATAGATATTGGTATAGCTCTCTCACATCGGGCTGAATATTGGGTAGCGAGTCTAGGCACGTAAGCTACCCCTGTTTGATGAAAATGAATAATGACTATCATATGATGCTGCGCTTGTCTAACAGTTAAAATGCTGTTTACTGTGATGACAAGATGAACAACAGGCATTATTGTAGTTCGAAATGCTTTAAGAATCGATGGAAATAACCTGTATCCCGATTTTAATGGTAGGAGCAACAAGAATTTTTGATCGAATATCGATACATAGAAACGTATGTGGAAACGAAGAAAAAGACTCGGTGAGGGTAAACTCGCAGAATCGAGCGCTGAGCATAAAATTATGGGGGTCAAACGGAGAATAGAGCCAAGAATAAGTAGAAATCGAAAGACTACGTTTTGGTAATTTATGAAGATTATTTTTGCGCACTGAAATAGTCGAAAAGATGGTCTATGGTGAAGTTGTTGAAATTCAGGATCAGAGACTCAAAGTCTAGATACGAACTCTAAAAGGGGCGTTCTTGAGGTTTGAAGAGAGAGGTGAATATTAGGCAGAAGACTAAAAGATGAACGCGGAACAGGATAATTACTCGTAAATATTAAAGTCAAAGCTATATATGATGACTTAGCAAGACATAGAAAGAAGAATTAAGGCCGATGGGTCGGGCTGAAAAAGCCTAATAAAAGCGAAACATGTCGTGATTATGGTAATACTGAAGGTAAATGGATGAAGATAACGAGATGGATAAAAAGAATATGGAGACAGTGGAAACGTTGTTGAGTTTCGACACTATATTTTATTATTATTATGCTGCTCACGGTGCGACGATAATGACTGAGAAACAGATTACAATGAGACAAGCGGAGATCATGAAGATAATAGAAGTAAAAAAATATGAACATTACACTAATGAGTACTATGGAAGATTGAAATAAAAAAATTAAATAAAGATCGAGCTGGAATCGCAAACCCAGACCGCAGTTTAAATCTTACTTTTTTTTAATTTAAAGTATGCTTCAAATTTTACTTTAATGAAGCTACTTAATTTTGGTAATGCCGTCTATTTCATTGCTGCTATGATTAATTAATTGTTTTGTATTTTCGAATTATTAAAAATCTTTTTTGAAAGATTACCCAGTTACCGGTATAAGCGGCCCAGCTTATGTTCAACTGTTCTTTTCGGTAAATGTGCTATTTTTCCGCAAAATGTAGCGGACTATATTTTCTATTAAAAATGGGATTAAATTTATCTATACTTTACCAAAGTCCTAATGAGTCCCATAGTCTTGAGTGTGGTCATCCGAAGGAATCAGAAAACACCAAAATCGGAAAGCAAATATCGCGATTATCAAAGTTTGCACTATGAACAATCGGAGAATAAGCAGGATATTCAATCAAAACTGCGATAAGCGTTCAACGCCACCAAGCTCTATTTGCATATGTTCATCTATCATTCTATACAACAAAGAACCGTGCTTAATACTTTAAAGGTATAATCTAGTGCCGGATATTCTATAACAAAGCGCCAAACGTCCGTTTTTTTTTTATGCAAATGCTAACCTACCTGAATTAATAAATAAATGGCAAGCAAAGCTGTGTCGGGATAATTAGCAATAAATCTATTCGTTTTGTATTCATCCTTACTGTCTTCAACCTCTTCCAATTCTCAACCAATTGATTTATTTCATCTTACTAGAAAATTTCAAATCTTATATGGAAGAACCCGATCATCTGGGTAAGGTTCTCATCGTTATCAAATGTATAGTTATCTATTTTATTTGCTAGTGGTCACCACTATTTCATAAAAAAAGGTGATAGTCCCTCGATACGAGGCTTAGGTAATGAGGTAGGTACAAAGTAACCTTTTGCTTAGGCTTTTGCGATTCTAACCACTTTTGTCATGCGTGGTTCATAATATTTGTGGTGGTAGATGATTACTTTGTCTTGTTTATCAACCTTTTTTCTGTGGCACAGCTTCGTTTACCCTATACAACTAAGGAAAATATAGATCGTTGTCCACCGTTTTGTTTTCTCAAGCATTCGTTAATTCATCAAACATAATCATCTTTTTCGGGTAGGGTTCTGCTTTATCTCTAGGCTTAAGCATATCTTTCGTAGATACTCGTTCGTCCTCGTACCTTATAATTACAGTAAACCACCTTCTTTGTCATAACAATTCTGTCATTATGGTTGTGTGTTGTTTGGTGGTGGCCGAGACACTGAGAGGTAATAAAAAACCGTGTTCCCTTGTACTTAGTTTTGAGGCACTTAAGACCTTAAGCGGATAAGATAGATTAGAAAAAAGTTGCTTCGTTTTTTAGGCTGCTCTTTTTTCTTTACCTCACTCCTTGTTTCCCGAAAACCCTGATGAAACAATGATATTGTATCGTGAGCGCAATTTCAACTCGAAAGAGCCCAATAGATTGTCCTGAAACCTAAAAGCGGAAGAGAAAAGCAGACTATGAGAGTTTCTCTACCATCATGACAGTCAGGATGATACACTGTCTTCCCAAGAGCCATATCAGAGTGTCAGTATGTCACTCCGGATATGAAAAAGTGGTTTGGCAGACTTGAAAACACAATTATCTATGTTCTAGCATAAATGATGATAGACCATGAAAATGCTAAAGTATACTTGAAAAAGAGAATAAAGGTTAGGGCAGCATATGCGCTCACTGCAACCTCTGCCGGTCTGTCCAAGTCTAAAAGGGGCTGAAACAATAGTGGAAAGGTACTGAAAAGTTAAATGCACAGAGGCGACCTACAGGTAAGGCGAGGCGTTTTTGCATTGCTTAAGAACAGACTCAGAAATTTGAAAATCTGAAGACAGAAATGATCAGATAAACTTGTTGCCGGAAATGCAGGATTTTTTGAGCAGAAACAATTATTATAGAACTCCTATTAATGCACGAAAATTAGATCAGAAGAAATTTCAATGAGTTTACCCCCTAAGAGGGAGGATTTTCGATGTCTTTTTGAAGTAAATAGCGGAAAGGAAGTATTTCAAAATGTCGAACATCATTTTTTTGCCAGACTAATTAACAGCTTTTCATCTGGACGCGCATGCGTAACCGACTCAGTTCAGGAGCACATCGTATTGAAACTGAAGTATAGTACAATACTGTTGAATGGTTTATACCAAAAATTTCAAGCTGAGTGCCATAACAATTGTAATAGGCTATGTTAGTGTGTTTTGCAATCGCATTTGACACAAAAATATAACAAACACCGTATAAAAAAATACTTAATAATAGTCCGAAAATAACGATAACAAATGCATCCAATGAAAACAAAATTCAATCTGGGAGTAGAATATATTTTAACGATTCGATGATGTCAACCCTATAACATCTATATACACAGTTATCGGATTATAAATGGAATGTAATGGTATTGATAATCTACAAACAGGTAATCACTTGTTGAGGGCGATTATAATATGTATATCTATATTAAATATGTTACTTGACATGTAAAAGTCCTGCTTCAAGCCACTGATGATGAATTTATGAGAATCGATGATGCGGCCAGCACATTTGATAAATGTCGCTTGTGTTTGATTACTCTGTTGAAAATTATTTGAACCGTTAATGCTTTGGAAATTACTAATGTTGGTTCATTACTACCCACTGTGCTATCTTAATACCGGTGGTAGAACGCCTCCGGCCTAAAAGTACTATTCTATGTCGACATTAGCTTTTATCCAACTCGTGTATATAAATCAAGGATTTTTTAATTTAAATTTATTTTTATTATTAGATAGACATTTTGGTTGGACCTGTATTTTCTTTACTTGGGTTACAAATGCGGCAGACCCAAAACTTTGACTGCTCTGTATCCTTGTATTAATACTATCTGCTACTACTCCGCATTGCTTTCTATTTAAAACCGGAAAAGGAGCTTGAATTAGTACATAGGGTTATCCAGAATTATTACGGTAAGATTCAACTAAGCATATATAAGTAACCAAAGTAAGCAACTCTCAGTTACATCCCAGATAATAAAACTGGCATGGTACTGCGTTAAGGCGGTGCACTCGGTCATTCGTAACCATACATGAATGTGACTACGCAATACGTATTCAATGTTAATCTGAGAACTGAATGAAATTCTTATAAATAAGGGTTTATAGGAATTTGTGATAGTTAAGCTCGAAGGCAACCCTTATGAATAACGATTAACGTTAGTAATTTGGTTTATCCAGCCGGTGAAATATGCAAGATTGGTGAACACTGTAGGTGATGCTGGACTGGAACAGCCAAGGAACATCGACGACAGTCCGCTTAATTGGTAGAATTCGTCGTCAATTCGACAGACTAATGGATTTCCCAGACCCACTACATCAATGCCCTGTTCAGTCTGCTCTGTCTGGTAAATATGGACATCTACCGTCTCCGAATCTAAGTTGGGTTTCGGTTTGCAGGTAGCAATTCGTTCACCCTTATCAACATCGCCTGCGCAAAATTTGCTTCTTGAAACCGAACTCACAGAGCTACCGTTAAGGGCAAAAGTAAAGAGTTGGCTGTGATTTCTCAAAGCAGCTAAATCCGTACACACTTGCGGATCCAACTTGCTCACACGTTCGTATGTTAGTCTCACTTTGTCGGCAGACACGTTGCTACTGTTCTCAAAAGCAACACCATTAGATGATTGTCTGCGCGACTCATAACGGTAGGCTGTAACAGTACAGTTTTCGACAGCTCGCTCAGGACGGATGGTTGATGGAAGGCATATGATGCATACGACGCCATTCAGATCAATGAAATCGTGCAACTTAAGCAATGCGACGTCATTATCCCTCCTTTCGGCATTGAAATTGTGGTGACTATATACCATTGAGACTGTCTTGGTCTGTGACCCTATGGGGCCATGGGTAAAGCCGCCCGCTGAACCCTTCAGGTCTACATAGCCAATTTTGGCTCGTAAACCACTGGTCTGAGGTGAAACGGGCGTCGTGAAATTAGCTCGAACCAAACAAGAAGCCGATGTCAGAATCCACTGAGCGCCAATTACTGCACCGCTACACAGTAGCCGATCTTCAGAATCCACAATAGCAGCCTGCCAGCACCATTCTCCCAGTTTTGCAGTGCGGAAACTATGCCGATCTGATCCTCGTTTGATATGGAAACCGTTAAGGCCACATGAGCTGGGATGAACACCATTTCCAATAACCTTTATAGTTTGTTCTTCAGGTAGAGTAGACGACATGGCATTTACCTCTTTAACGCGAGCGGAGTTTATATTTGTCGGTGTCCATACACTGACAAAGGGATTAGTTAAATTCCCTTCGGCCGTTACCTCTGCCGTAGTGGACGCTGTCAGCTGAGGCAATTCCTTGTGCTCAGTTTCTTCTAACGATAGCTCAGCTTCGTGGACATGGTTATTCTCTTCGTGGCTCGAAGAAAGTAGATCATCCTCAAAAAGATGACTATTGCTCGTAGAGCTGCTGTTTAGACTTAGAAAGGGGGATGGGAGCGGCGATGGTGGCGGTAGCGGTCGGAATCTGCGATAGGGAGGAAGTCCTGGTTGATATCTCCTTAAATCCATATGAGGCGGTCGTATTCGAGCGTTTTCTTGACTGCCATCATCTGGTCGTGCTACTGTTGATACAATTCCACGATGGTGACTATGATCTTGTCTTACAGATGGCGGTCTTGGATGAGCTGACTCAGGTCCTTTAGGGTAACCTCGATAACGTAAGGGCGGCGAGTCTGTTTCCTTGCGCTTGGAAGTGTCCTCCTTTATATGAGGCGCTCTATGATGTTCATGAAAAGGAGCATTTTTTAATGGAGTGAACTCTGAGAGTACCAACTTAGATGGGGGCCTATCGAGTTGTGAAAAGCTGGTGTCCAAAGTAGGTCGGGTCGGTATAGCAGGCTCTATAACTACTTCTGGTGGGTCAGAACCATCTTCAGACGTGCTGCTGCCCTCTGTTTGTACATCATTCATCGGAAAGAATTTTGGTTCGTAGGGAACTGCATAGTTGGGTCGCATTCGGGTTTCATCCGCCTGCAAAACCTCATCGATAAAATTATTTAGTGGTCTACTGCTGGAATGAAAAGTGTCAGCGGAAACATTTTCAATGCCTGAGGGTCTTCTCTTTGGCCGCTTCGTGCTCAAAACAGTTGTCAAAAAGCTATGAATGAGATTTAGCTTATTTTTTGTGGACTCAGCAGCATCGTGTTGGTACTCTTGCATGTCGTTTTGTACCCCATGTTGTTCACCTGATTTTTTTGAGGCTTCGTTGGCACTACCGTCTTGGTGATTATCTTCCGTGTTGGCCTGAGACGGTGGAGATTTTTCAGAACAACAGAGACTGCCAATAGGGCAAATGTCGTCAGTAATTTTAAACGGATGGCGGCACGTGTACTGGAAGAAAGCAGTGACACATCTGTGAACAAAAGAGCAAGTGTTAGACTTTACTTCAAGTAGATATAATATTTACTCGTTTCAAAATTATCTACGTAACTGAATTTACATCGCCACGAAAAGCTTCATCATTGGGTATATAAATAACTAGCTGCAACTGATCAATATCAAGCGTATAAGTCAATTTATAGGAAGTGAGAAGAAATAACGTTTGTAACGTTTAGTTTGCCCCATGGTTATAAGTCACAAACATTTTCCTCAAAACCTCAAGTACAGAGCCTTTGACCGCGCAATGGCTACACAGTAAGTTGCTCTCAAAAGAAAAAAGCAATTAAATCTTCGGTTTGAAGCTCAGTGATTTTTTTCTGTATAAATCGGCTTCATAATCTTAATGTCATTAAAGGCTTTTCTACTAGCACCATCAGACAAAAGTCAATCGGAAATCGGTCTCTGCCATGATCATCATCTTTATAGGCTTTTACTACCTTGATAGCAAAATAGGTGAAGCCCTACCTCAGTCATTACTCAGTCACTGTTCGCTTAAAAATGAATCGGATTTTTTGTTGTAATGTGAATTGACCTTGAAGCGCTGTTAAAAACGCATGTATTATACATGCATTGTTAGACACTGCCCGAAAAACGTATTTGCATTGGTCCAAACCATGCCACGTTTTGCGAAACTCTACCATAGTTTATTAGAGTCACTGAGGTGTCAGAGCAAACAAATCTATTCAAGGAACTGACAGTTTTTATTTTACATAAGAAAAAGATTTTAACATTTGAGTAAAATGAACAATATGTGCTCACGACTTTATCTGTATACGGGCTTACGGATTTCTTCTTTTATCCACAAAACTTTCCTCATACACTTATTTTGTTACACTTTACGAATCAAACAAACGCATAAAATCTACAAGTGCCAGTACCTTCCGGGGCATTCCCTGTCATGACCGTCGTTAGTATCCGGAGTTTCTTCGGCTACTGTCTGCGCTGAATTAGACGTCGTCTCACTCGCTGGTCCGTTTTGCTTTGCACCATTGGGTTTCATAGATGCTCCTACGCAACATACCCTGCCGGGAACATCGCATGCATGGGATTTGAATTCAGGATCACAGAACAGACTAAATAACGGCATGACGCAGTTTCCAGGACATAGCGGAAATTCTTTATCGAGCGGCTTAGTTGTGCTGGGGGTATCATCAGTACTGGTATCCTTCTTGCAAAATAAATGAAATAAATGCATCTGTAATTATAGTTAGTCATATGAATATAATTCAGATAGCTAAGTAGTACTTATCGGTTATTACTCGATAGATATTCGAATCAATTTAGAATGTCCTGTATTAAATGACTTTGCTAGAGCAAGAAGATCACACTACCGCATCGGTACGTAATACTCGGAAATAATTCGCGGTAACCAGTAATAGTGCATATATAGTGCACGAATACTGTATCTTTATAGTCTCTTACCGATAATTTGGAAACTCAACTCAATCCAAATTGAGCATAAGTGGCATACTCCGCCACAGGTACCGATACCATTGCAGCGGGCTCGAAATTATGCTACCTTGTCTCTGTCATTTTATCTTTCGGAAAGTTTCCTGTTCCTTTATCCTTATCTATCGGTAAAGAGGCTGTCTTTACGGTTAAATTGTCTCGTCAGGGTTATACTTTATTTCAACGCAGTTGTCCCGCTACATTTATTATTCATTAAATTGCAGAACTAACCCTAATTCTAAAATAATCTAATTTCCCTGGTTATTTGAAATTTAGCGTATGCTAAGCGGTTAGAATACTGTTGATGCATCTATGTACTCACCGCTTCCTCTTCTGCTACTTCTTGTTCAGGAAGATCGTGATACTTTCGCTCGTCATCAATGTTATTATCTTGTGAAACGCCCGAAGCAAAAGGACGCTTTTGACTTTTTTTATGATCGCTCTCTTGCTGGCTCTTTCTTTTGGACGGTGGTAGGGCCTTTATTTGATGTACGCCGCTCTCAATCATTTCAAGTTCATGCTCGCTTACTGACGCGGTCCCCGCATGTTGTCGGTCATCGCCATCATGGCTGTTGTTCTGTTGTTGGTTCTTTGGTTTTCGGGTGAAGCTCCTAGGCTCCTTCAGATCCAAGCGTTGATATTATTTGAAAGAGAAAAGCCAGGGTTTTTGCAACACTATTTCGGTTGCTTGATATAAGCGATCGTACGGCAAGAATCGAAACATGCAGGCTATCATATTTGATGCTGACAACTGTCCGGATGTAGGATATTTAAGTTGTCCCTGTTGCATATATATATATATATATATATATATATATATATATATATCTATATGTATACAGAAGATAAGTTATTTATTAATAATTAACAATCGGCATTGGAAGATCTGACAGAACCATAATAACCAGAATTTCGACCATTTCTAGGCTGAGATGTGGGCTAAATATGGCAAAGTCCATTTTGTGTATTTGACAGGTTTGTTTGAACAAAATTGGCATAGAAAATACGGACCCATATAGGCTGGTGGCCAGAGCTAATAGACAATATAATCTTTAGCATGAAATTAGGGGGCATTCAAGGTACCTCTTGTGTTGAATGAGTACTCTCGTTAACTGCACTATGTTCCGACTCATAAACCAGTGTAGATTCCATTGACTGTCCATCAGAGTACGAGTCCATTCGTCGAGTCGCGTGTTGTCGCAGCGGTTTGAACGGTCGGCTGGTTGTTGTGACAATGGTCACATATTTAGGAATCTCTGGGTACCTGCGTGAAATATTACCGACAATTGCCAGCAGACTCATGTTGTTGATACTGTAAAATATGCAATTGGAGTAATGCGAGCACACGAAACTATATTATTCTCGAAATGATGCAGGTGGTATCAGTTATAATATTGTACGTGAAGTGTGAAATATTGTTACTATTGCTTCCTAATTATCTGAAGGTATTCATCCGAACATATCGTGATTTTCGATAATAAGCTAAATTAGTGTTCAGTATGATTATAACGCAACTGGATGCGAACTAATAAACAGTAATACAGCGGATTGTATAACACGTAGTTCAATTTTGTGTCTTTTATAATGGATGTTGCCGTAGAATGGACCCAGTGGATACCAACTGTACTCTGTTGCGGCACACATCACCTGGTTGTCCACAACTGGTCTTTCGGACCGATGACCTGGACTAGTCTGTTGTCTGATGAGAGTTGAATTATTGCGGGCCTCTTAGTGGTGCTTTCCTTTGAAAAGGTCAAACTTGCTGGGCTCGTCGAATGAAGAAAAAACTTCTGCACATCTGCATAATCTTGCTCATGACCATCTTCCTCGATTGCGATCTCGACAGAGCCCGTGTGCCCAGCGCCAATATTTAGCGATGATGAGGCTGACTCCTTGCACCACGATAAAATAGGCGGTCGGTTTCCAGAGCAGAATGTTTTCGGTTAATCCAAGTATACGATGCATCTAACCCTTAGGTGCTTTCTATTTTGTCTAAGGTAACGCTTCTGACCAGGCGAATCTAATGTATTTATGATCTGAACATATGCTCTATTATCTTAAAGTTGGTATAAACCAACTTGTAGAAGTTCGCCGCTACTCCATTTAGAACTATCGTCAACCATCAATTGATTCGTTGCAGACGTCAACTGCGGTTCTAACGTTGAAAAGTTCTTGGAATTATCTAACTAGTATCGTAAAAAACATAGGAGACCGTATGGGCAGAAGATTCAGAAAAAAAATTGAAATCATTTTTTCGGCGTAATTATCCAAAAATAAGCTTCAAAGTCATGCCGATTTGGGCAGTTGCACCGAACTGATTAACAACAAACGATTTGAACAACAATACTTTAGATCTAATATGAATGTCGGTACCTTAGCGCGATGATATTTCTTCTGGTACTTTTTGAAGGGTATCTTTTTCTTCTTAGCTAGGGAACCGTGCCGTTTCCGAAATTTGCTCATCTGAAATAATACATCGTGTATAATATCAAACTAGTACAGTCCATAAAGGATGATTTCGCAACAATAGAGGTGAATTTCAATGTTAGCTGGGGCATGGCTCTGGCTGGGTGATGACGTTCCGAGTGGTTGTTGTTCTATTTTTAGAGGTCGTCTTGTGTTTAAATTTACGACAGCGACGGTCTAGTTTGAACTGATTGCTAGTTGCTTTAGAGTTTACATTGCTCCATATGAAGACGTACGGCCCAGAATTTGCTGGCAATTGATAAGGTCGAAATTTATCGAATGAATAAAGATTACAGTGCTCACACATTCGTGCCTTCCATCAAAACTCAGTATTATATATTGGTTCATATTATCTAATATACATGCACGCTATATAGGAAACATGTTTTTCTACAAACTCATTTGAAGCATATATTTACTTATCGTTATAATAACATCGTGGTTGAACTTTTCCTTAGTTGTCCAATGTAATTTCCAATCACTTATATCAATTCCTGATAAATGCTAGCGCGGTAACATATCCTCCTTCCATTAGCGGATCTCAAATGAAGGCCTTCGTTTGCATATCGTACAAATTAGTGTAGAATGATTCCTTTGTAAATTTTGAGATTCAAGCGTTTTCCGTTAAAAGTTATTCAGCAGGTACAATTCGGCCCATGTATAGCATATGCATGTCCCTTATAAGGCTGGTGAATGAAACATTAGTAAATAAATAATAAAAATCCCTGATGCGTGAATTCGCACGGCTTTAAATAGAAGTGTAGCTGGGGCTCGTACCCCCGACAGATGTTTTCATCGGTTTTGAGTTAATGAAAGCGCAAAAATTACTTTCAGTCTCCAACGGTGGCTAAGACGCTTAGTTGAAGTAAATAGGCCATATATGAGACCAGCTGTGTGAGTGGTCTTCTATGCCAATAATGTGATCGTAAGCTGATAAAGACTAAGAATTTAATAATTGTTGGGTGTTATCGAGAGCAGCTGCGGCCATCCAACTAAAACTAGTTGCATTTGAAGCCGTCGACATTTTTAACGCCACCTTTATAGTACCATGTAATATGTGTAGAAAAAGTCCTGGGAGAAGCATGACCGCACACTAGTCTGGCTAGAGTCTTGTCGAAAATGAAGAAAAAGAAGAAAACAATTCGTCCATATTCAGGTAATAAATTCGTTGAAGTACAATATAAAGGCAAGTACCTACACAAGATCAGGACAAAAGAAAATGTGCCTTCAGTGGGTACTGCAGCAGTTAATATTGTCTAATGTTCCACATCTAAATGTGAGGCCAGGAATCCGTAAAACAAAGTCTGCACATTAAACAAACTTAGTATTTTTTTTAAAATTGTTTCGATGATGCTGCTGTGATAGCGTGCTTGATGCGAATGGTGCAAAATCTGGGCTACATCGCGGATGCATTAATAATACCCATCCAAATTCTTTCAATTTTGGCCGAAGAGCTAAATATGTATATAATCTGGCATCGTGACGA
This sequence comes from Varroa jacobsoni, assembly GCF_002532875.2. Taxonomy (NCBI): domain Eukaryota; kingdom Metazoa; phylum Arthropoda; class Arachnida; order Mesostigmata; family Varroidae; genus Varroa; species Varroa jacobsoni. The sequence continues at coordinate 65,918 of NW_019214310.1, forward strand.
TGTAAAAGTACGCCCCGTCTATTCATTGGTTCCGCTCGATTTGCTAACAGCTTATCGTAATCTTGTTAGTTGTTAGTAGTAACGATCCGTATAAATTTTATTATTGGGGGCATCTTTTGTTTGTTCCTTTCTAGCTGCACCAAATAGAGTGAGTATCATTTTCTTTGGCGTGGGTCCGGGCTGCAGAATATGGAGGACATTTTTTTCATGGTACATTTGTGTGGCAGGTAATCACTGATAATCAACGGCTTTAGCAATGGTTTGATTTCGTTGTGTTTCCGTGAAGTTCTGCAAATAGAAATACCATCGTATAAATTGCGTTATGGAATCCTAGATATCCATACCAATTTAGAAGAAACCCGGAGATAAGGACCTTTTATCTCTTGATATGAACTTTGTAAATTGTAAACCGAAAATGTCACTACATGTCGGCATATCCTACAAAGTACAGCACAAACTATACAATAGCGCTCTAAAAACCAGGCCGACTAGCAGGATGCCTTTATACCTTCTGTTTGCTGAAATAGGACAACCGCAGACACCGTCCTAACTTTTATAGATATTTGTTTTCTGTTCACATGCTGATTCAACATTCGCTTTTTATCTTGTTGCAGTTGTTACAGTTGAGCACATTGTTTATCCATCCACTAATGAAGCCAATAGAGAGCGCATATTCATTTACAGGTTGCATACCGCGTATTTAAAAATGAAGTAGGTTTGCTACAATTAACCTATTTGTATTAGCATTAGCAGATAAGTAGCCAATAACTCACTCCTATTTCAAAACTGAAAGCCGCACAAAGACATACGAGCTCGAATTATGTGAGCGTGTAATACAAAAGCAAGTGTGACTATCAAATGAGCTCCTTACCTGTTCAGCTCCACCCACGCAGCATCGTTGATTCGAGAGAGCACACTTTGCCTCCTCATCCACTCGTTTGCACATAAGTGCAGCAAACACATCGACACATTCTCCTGAGCACTTCGCTGGGTCTGTAGTGATCGGTTTGTTGTTGTTGTTGCTTGCAGCATTGAGTGTGACCGGATCTTGCAGTGGCGTTCGGGCGGTCGAAATTGCAGTCGTAGATGAAGCCATGTGGGCGGTTATCGGAAGAAGTGCTGTTGTCGTATATAAGGGTAGCATTGGAGTTCGTGTGGGATACAGCAGACTTCCGACTGGGCGGTACTGTGGAGCATATGTAATCATCTGGGGATAACCAGGTAATCTAGCCATGGGTAATCGTGGAGTAAACAGTTGTTGTAAACCGAACCGGAACGGATTCATTTTGTTTTCTTTGTCAATTGTTGCATCCGTTGTTGTATTCTTATTATTGCTTCCATTAAAAATATCGCTATACTGCTGGCCTGCTAACAATTTAAACAGGGATCGCCCACTGCTTGCACGGTTACGCCCACGCGCTGGTTTACTATTGGATGATCTTGATTCGATGACCTCCCTGCTGTTCTGTTTTGGGCCGTTTTTGTGTTCAGGATGCTCTTCAGAATCGTAGTGTAACACTGTCTTAGCCAATCGAATCCCGGATTCGGTTGCATTTAGAGCTGATAGAACGGTACTCCACTCGGGATGCTCTCCCGTTACACGTGTCTCAAAGGGTAACATCGTGCTATTAAGTAAAGTTCTCGTAGCGTTCCGTTTTTCGGGTGGAGCTAAGGTACTGCACTTATTATCATTTTGTCCTTCACAATCATCAGGTAGGACTTTAGTTTCAATAGGCACAATTTTCACTGGAATATCTTCACTTGCGACACCGACGAGTTCGGCGGAGCTGTCGTAGAACAGCGACTGACCTTGATGCACGTCTCGCAGACGTCCTGAAATACCTGCGGAACCGGGTACGTCACTATTCAGCTTCGTTCCACTATGCCGATCCTCTTCGAGATTCTTCTGAACCAAGATCCTACTTCTCTGATACCCGTCATGGGAACGATTCTTAGGTCGGTAAAGAACCACATCCCCAATATCTTGATCTTGTTGGCTGAAATGCAATGGTTTAGATTTTATTTGTTTTGCAGGAGGCATCACGTTGTCAACACCACCCATCCTCTTAGTAAAACTCACATTAGGCATGTGGTGATCACCTTTTTCATTTGTTTCATCCATAACAAACGCATCAAAGGTTTCTTTTGGACTTTCATTTTCCAATGAACGGCTTCTAATACTATCTGCTGCATGTCTGGTTATACTGACGCTATCGTTTCGACATTTTACGTACCCCTTTAAAAATCCCCTGTCATCGTCATGTTGGTGCTGTAGACGTTCGCTTGACTGTAAACTCCGATATTCAGCGTGAAACTTCCTATCCAGCTCTTCGTCAAAAACTTTGGCCGGTCCAGTGTTATCGGTTTCAGTTGCTCCAACTTGTGTTATCGTCGTAGCGGGGTCATATAAGTTCTTAATTGCACTGTCGTTCGCGGCGATAACACAGACCATTGTCAAAACCACTAAAAAGGTTTCGAGACGTACCATCGTTGTCGTTTGATCGTTGGGCAGCATCGTTGGACGGCGGCTTTGCAGGCTTTAGGCCAGCCGCCTTAATTAGGTCTATGCTCCTTTGGTCTGACCTAGCGGCGTTTTAAATTTACAAGACCACTTACGAATTATAGGCATTCATTGACTTACAATTTCTTAAACGTTCTTGACGCCGAACGACCTGTTCCCGGCTTTGAAACGTAGTCTATAGGAAGGCAACGGCTGTGCCCAACAGTTGTAGGTTTCCACCGACCTGCGAACTACCTTCGAACATTTGTGCACCGTACAGGTCTCCTTCTTCGTCTTCTTTTTGCTCGTGGTGATGAAAGGCGAGTATCTTCAGAGCAGAAGTAGGATCACCACGAGCGGTTGTTGTACTGCTGGAAGACGGGGCGCATGCTTGTGGCATCATTGCTTTCCACTACCCAAGCGGATTTCTCTTACTGTCCGCAGTTACGGCGACAAAGGCGCCACTAAGGACTGTTGTTGTCGTGATGTCAGGAGAAGACGTTATTGGTAATTTCTTTGTCAATGGTAGTCAATAGAGTTGGGTGGATGACGATCGCGGGCGGGGCTCCCTGTTTTCGGTTCGCGCATCAAGCATTATCCAGCACATTGGCTGTAGACAGCCACAAACATGTGCCCACACAGGCGTGAGCACACTGCACGCTCTGAAAACGCGCCCGACAGAGCGAACGACGAACAAGCCAGCGTCCAAGGCTCTCTGTCACTGAGTGAATGAAACGAACCAGCAGTTGTCGGCGATAACGTGTGCTTTGGCAAAAGGCATAAGAGCTCCTACAGCATTATGATGATAATAACACAATAAAGCACCTTCCCACCTGAACCCATTAAGTTCGCCATCAGCTGCCTCTTTGCCAGCCCCCAGTTTAGCCTTCTTTTCAGCTTCTGCTCGTTCTCCATTTCGGCTTCGTATTTCATTTCAATGTGGTCGTTGTTGGATGTCATTTCACGACACAACAATCGCCCTCTACAGGGGTACTAACACACCGACACGCTTCGCAAATATCGACCGCTCCATTTGGAGCTTCGCTGACACTTCGACGTGCAGGAGAATCAAATCTTCTCTCTTCTATCAGACGATGACACAATTCCGTTTATTCACCGTTAATAATAGCGACCATCACTACTTCTTTATCACACTGTGGTCGTCGTAGTAACAACAACAGTTGTAATCATAATAACAATGTTAATATTAAAAGAACGTAATCGTTTCTGATAATAATAATATTTTACCGATCTTTGTATGATGACTCTCGTATCAGCTCTGTTACAGCATGTAAATGTCTAGCAGTTCGCCAGTTAATGAAGTTAATAGAACTAAAGCATAAATGACTGTCCTAGATTTCGTCTAAGCAGTTATGTCGGGTAAGGACAACGGGTACTTACAATTAGTACATTTTCGTTTAAATTCGAGCTGTCAGCAATTCAATCTGAAGCGAGTAAGTAGGCAGATATGTAGATTTATGTATGTACGTTTCCATATCGGGGTGTCAGATAAAACCTGAAACTGGGTGAATATAGGAAGAAGCTCAATTTTGAATCCGTTAGAATCATAGGTGATATCAGAAAATAAGATTTGAAGGATGGCTTTTCCGCAACCGTAATCGTGAGATTAATGGGATTGTATTTTTAGTGTTGTAAAAATCTACTTCTAGTCAATAGCTTTACAGTGTATCTATGAGTAAGATAGCCTAACGCTCCCCATGTAGTGACTGGGAATCGACTCTTTAAATATTTGATGGTATACTTGAACCAATCAATTTACTTTTACACGAATTCTGTCTGACACTTAAAATGTATATAAACACAAGACAGTAATATTAAGCATGTATGTTATATAAAGCCTTACGCCTTGAAATATTGGCCATTTATCTACTAAGATAAATGTGCCAATATTTTAATCAATTATGTGCTAAGATCGGTATTTTGCGATTTCAAGTTGTTGGAATCATGAACTAAAATTGTAAAGGCTTTCCAGAGAAACAAATGCGTGTGCAACCACAGTGTCAATATGAAAGTTTCCACTTGCGATCAATGATATAATATCGAAATACGGCCTAGGGCCTTAAACACCCTTGAAACGTGTCTTAAAATAAAAAAATCACGAGTAGTACATTCTTTAAAACTCATATTTGTGTTCTGTAGATTTTTTTGTTTATTGTTAGCCACTCCTTAAAAATGACTGAAATGACCAGTAGAAAGACAAATGCTAAAATGAAGAATATTACGGTCGTCCATTCAGGAGCAGAAGCGTGGTATCAGTCAGTAATGATTAGCCATCATCTAACATCAGTAACTTGTATCTACCTATCTAAGCCATTTACTGTGAGAACGTTTTTTAGCGTGTGTTGCCTTTAGGCATCTGCTCCGAAAGTCTTCCTCGAGAATGCTATCAAGATTACTAACAGTAGAATAGTAGAGAGCAATGCGGATATGGTTTTGACGCTTTGAACGTCTTCATAAACTTTATTTAACTGTAGAACCTCACAACCAGACATGAAGGCCGAATTATAGAAAAAATCGATAATGACATAAGGCTATTCCATGGCACGATGCTCGAGCTTTACGTCTTTGAAAAACTGCGTGATACTTCATTAAGCGTGTTGCTAGTACAGACTATCTTGGTTATTGGTGTAACAAAAGAATAAAGAGCTACATAATTAATATAATGACCGCCACCGTGGCGGGATGTTTAAGATTCTAAGCTTACAGTTTTGTGGTCCCGTATTTGAGCCTAAACTGAAACTCGGTGAGTGAATTAATATCCACTCATAGTAAATATCACTACTACACCCCGTATCCGTAACATTATGGATAATGGGATCTACTGCCACATGCAACAGGCCTCAAGCAGAAGTATAGATACTGAATGGTTTTATCCCCGTGCAAACAAATACCCTAGTACGTAGGATCACGGAAGATGTATAGTAAACAGGTTTTTCATTGACGCACTACAGTTAACGCCTTCGAAACGAACAACAGTGCTGATCAAAAATAAAAATAGCGACACGAACTAATTTATCGTGTTGATAGCATGAATATAGGAAAAATATGGCACGGCGAGGAAAAATAAGACATTTATCGTAGACAAAATAAAATAGCATTGAAAGTATTCATGTAATATTACAGCAACCCAACTGCTGCAATAAATGGGGCTCTACTAAAAATAGCAGATTTATTTATTCATATATTCAGAGCTTGCCATGTTGCACCAATGAGTTCTTTGACAATATCGCTCGTTGTGTGAAAACTACAAGCTACTGTTTTATACAAACTATAAACCGAGTATCAGCAATGCTGCTGCTGGCTGTGCCAATGCGGCTACTTTAGATATGTCACGTCTAAAACCAGTTTAGCGAAGCTTTTTTGCATCTCCCTCAGAGTCATTTTCACGCTCCGATCCATTGTTAACTCATGGGTGCTGGCTCGGATTGTGTAACTGGACATTCTGTAACTGCAAATTGCTATAATGTTATTTATTTTCTCGTCCATAGGGCGACACATTGGGAGAAATGGGCTAAAATCACTTTAATTGGGTGCGTCTTAGAGTGCAACTGAAGTCAAACATGTTTAATTAGTTGATAAATAGGGTTGGAAACAAGCCCGAGACAGTCAGGTAAATCATAATCTTGCATTTTGGGGTGAGCCGATTGATCCAACAGCACGAAGCAGTTAACCCTAGAATGCGGCCGTTAAAAAATAATCTACTTATGCTGATACAAAGTTACAGTAAGAAAATTCTGTTCAACAGCTATAACAAATCGTGCAATAAATGGAGTCTTCATATGATGTCAAACTCTAAACCTAATTTTCTCTCTAACTTATGCCTGACCTTACGGTTCGCTGTGTACCGGGCTATTTGGTAGCTTCTATTGTGTCTAGTTTCCACTATTCCAATTAAAGTCAGAAAGGCAGTACGTTCATGTGTGCCTATACTGGACTTCTAAAGTACCTTTTGTTATTTATCGGTTTTACCAGTATCCCTCTGATTCTAAACATTATGAATATATTTATTAGAACTTATTAAACTGGTAATTTGTAAAAATTGCGTAGATAGTGCGTGTTTCGTCACGCACCTCTCAGGCAAAGCAAACATAACTCCTACCTGTGCACGAGGTTCGTACACTAAAAAAACTATGAGCGTCTTCGATTTCTAACAACGACATGCAGCCTAATAAGTTGAATATAAAGACTTGTATTCAACCAACATCACTTGGCAGATATGCACTTATTCTATGTCGGGCCAAACAAGGAACAGATTTTAATCTTGTAGAACGTTGCATGTCGACGTTCACATAAGGCATTTTTTTTAGGTCTCGCAAGTAAAATTTTGCCCGTTGAAGTTGTTTTGAGGATTCAATAAAAATAAATGGTTGCAAAAAGATACTGTGTATATAGTGAACATATCAAACAGTTCCACTCCAGTTTTGGAGTTCTGCCCAGGGCCACTCTCTTGATGGTCAACTAAAAAAGCAAATGATATAGCAGGAGTACTATTTGCGACTTTATTTTTTGTTTTTCCGGCAGTATTGGCTTTATGTGTGTTTCTATTATCGATTAATTCCTCGATTTTTCCTTCTCTATTAAATATTGCTCCTTGCTGAAAAATGAAGGCATGGAAAGGGGACATTTAAAAGTCACAAAGAAACGACAAATAAATCAGTGAACGCGGCAAAAAGGGAAGACGCAACAAAGACTTAACATGTTGCGGAACAGAGTGAGTCAGATACGATTTTATGGAGAAAAAGTACGCCATGATACTTCACTGTTAAACCTTGTTTCAATGATTCACTAGTCTTATTTTACATTTTTAAGGTTTTTTTGCGGGTGTCTTTATCTCTGCTAACCCGAAGTGAGACTAACAGGTGACTGACACTAAACCTGACTGTTTCCGATTTACATTATGACTTATTAAAATCAGAATAAAAGCTTAAATGTTGCCCTATTCTTGGCGGTGCGCCACCGAACGTGGCAGCTATTTGGAAGGAGGAAACTGTATTTTAGTGTTTTTACGGCCTTGTTTACACGGCCAATACATACGACGGTGAACAGACACTTTACCTAAACAGAAAACAAAGCCTTAATTACACATATTTCAATTTTTTTTTAAGTATATAACAGTTCCCTACTCTTGTCCAGTTTAAAAATAATTACTTTAGGAGCCAAAGTTTAAGCGAAAAAAAATGCATCTGTTAGGTTGTTACAAGCGAATACGGCGAAGCTTGAAATCGAATAACTTTTACACATTCGCCTCAGCGCTCTGACAGCTTTTGGATAACCAAATGTTTACCATTTGCATTCCCGTAAGTAACCTCTTTGTCTATGATTTATCTAAATAAATCAATATGAAATCATGTTTGTCCACTAGTTATTTTCATTAGGATATGGAAAGCCCTGTGATCACACGGAGTGGGTAAAAGCCAACGTGGAATACTTCGTTGCTCAATCCAGGAAGTAACTGAAGCATGACGATGAGGTCTAGCGTTGTCTGATAACCATACTGCGTGCTTTCAATCACTGTGCCAATGAACTTGAAGTAATAAACTGAATTCATTGTTTCGTTTTCGGCAAGTATTTCGTAGCATCAAATACCCCTGATATTCATTGCAAGTATTATTACCAGCTTACGTCCAAGTTCACTCGACATTGCCATTAAACTCGATTTCTCTCTAGAGCAACACCATAGCTTGTCTAATCCCTCTCCAACTGGCGGTGTAGGTTAAATCTTGCTTCGCGTATAGCGGCCGTATGTTTCATACAGGTTCTTTTGACAAAGTTTCGCACGTAAACTTGACCATTTAGTATTCATTTTTGAGTCTGAAAGATGTTTTCCTTTTGAATATATTTTTTCCTGGAATAAACCTAACTGGTTTCATTCACACGTTTCTAGAAAACTAAGCATCTTTCAGTCAAATTTATCACTGAGCGACGCTTAATTGGGACGTGACTCAATTTCAAAGTTTGCTATATTCACTTCTAACAGCTTAATAGTTCCCAGAAGAGATGCCGGCTTAAAGACTACAGGGGCCTTGTGTGACTCCACTCTAGTTCTGCAAATTTATTCTTAACGCAAAGAAGTGATCTTTACAGTCATAGACGTTAAAATGTTATATATATAAACACCATTTCGTATACGCTTTAAAAAATTAAAAATAAGTACTTGTACCTTATTGTAAGGTACGTGCTGCAATTTTAAAGTGACCAAAAACATGAGTAAGCACTTTAGCGCGGATACGGGTATCAAAGTGCATTATTAATTCCATCGAGATATCGCTTAGATGTCTATATTTCGATTGTAATCAGAAACAAACTTCTAATTGAAATGAGATTTTTTGCCCTCTCCGGAAAAGTACAGACTTCCATTGAACCAAATCATAATGAAAATTCTTCTGACCGATAAATCACAGTCCAGCGAAGATAGGTCGACGGCCACTTAATTTTGCTCACAGTCTGCTTATTTCGCTAATTAGTTACATCAATAAAATACACTCTTACTGACGAATTATTACCTGTGCTCGCATTTACTTTATTCACATGACTTTGGCACTTAATGTCAGTGTCATTGTCGCAGCTTCGGTGCGTTTGTCTGTGTATATTTGAGCCTTGTGCCAAAGACAGCCATATGTTACTTCACTCAGGAACCTCCGTCAACAGAAATTTCTCGATGCACAGTACGAAAAAACGCAACGATATGATGTACTAACGAAAATGGTTTTTCACCAATTTCATGAAATAATATGCTTGGCCTGTTTACATTTTGAACGCGCAAACTTGTATTTTAGGCGTTTACAGTAATAAAACAATTTCTTAATTGAGGCTCTAAATATCGTACTCGCAGTATTTAGAACATAAAGAAACCTTTGTTTTTCCGACCCATTAAACAGAATATCGGTGAAAAAGTCCAACACAAACAATGTCTTGTATCGGTTAGACCAAAGTTCAGAAATATAATAAGTAAACAAGGCAGTTAACGTGGTGAATCGATTGAGCCGACCTATTTTGTCCTGCTAGCTTTTTTCGTATCGTTTAAGAATTGTATATGCACATACGTCGACATTAAATAGATAGAATTAAGAATTAATATATGAACTAGGTTATACGACCATTGCTAGTTTACTGTGTTAGTTTTCTTTCGAATTATACATACTTAATAGCTAACATAACGATATATCACTTTTATATAAGTGACGAAACACATTATTGAAACAACAATACTATACTAATTATTCAGGTTATTATCATATGTGTGATAGATTGATTGTGCTTTCCTTTGAGTTTCTTTTTGAATCTTAGGAAACATTACTATCTATTCACAACGCACTCTTCGTATTGAGTTTCCATGTTCACTTCCTAATTATGCATTAATATATAATACTTGATTATGGAATCATTCGCAATAATTATAGATATACAAGTAAACGACAATTTGTATCGACACAGGGTGTTATTATAATGATTTTTTACTTCTGTTCAGGACACGTAGGCGGCTTCGGCGCGTGGCAGCCACCGTATCCATGACGAGGCGGCGGAACCGGTAGTGCTACCGTGCCTTGAGCTCGAAGTTCATCTGCTTCCCATTCAATATACTGCAATGATTCGCTTACCGATTCCAAAACTCGGTAAACATCATCCACCTGATTTAGGAAAATAAGAAAGCAAAAGAGAAAACAGATGATTGAAATTTCTACTATCTTTAAGAACCAGCTCAGGCTACGTTCGTCCTAGTTTCGACATAATGTAATTGACTTTTCGAGAAAATACTAGTGTTAATTGTTTATAGCAAAATTTTTATTTCAATTTACTTTCGGCACCGTTAGCGACAAAAGTTTTCTATTTTTTATAGAGATAAAAGCAAATGAGCTCCTGAAATCAATGTCGCATCCAATTGTGTAAGGTTCTCGTACATGCTTAAAAACCAGTAAAAGTTCCACTGGCCTCCAATTAGTTCTAAAGTTCGAAGAAGCTCAGTTACGTTATTCGCACCTTAATAGGCGTTAACGTTATTTGCTCCACCTCCTTTTCCGCAATAATTTCTGGAATCCAGAAATTATTACAGAACTTGCTTTTGCCATTTTAGACAAAATATATACCAACACAGAGCTTTACTTGGGTGTCGCACTAGAAAACGGATAGCAAGTTCCATTCAAGACAGCGATCCTTGTGAGAATAATCAGAGATATGAAACAGTGTACAAGAAAACAATTTACGTGTATCCTGATTTGAGATTATTGCAATAAATCTTGCATAGTTGTGAAGCAGATTCATTGGAGACCAGGATGACATATTAAAGGTTGAGAACTGTTGAGTCTTTTAGCAATAAAGGACCTTTATATCATTTTTTTTTGCTTAAGTAGCAAGAGGTATGCAAATTACTGCAATAAAGAGCATACTTAACTGTGCAACATATATGTAACCTTAATACCATTCTATAATTTCATAATATTATAGGGTAGTCTGATGTGAGTCAATAAAACGTTCTGACCACAATAGTCATTGTCGCAAATATTATTACATTTCAAACATATACTAACATTATATATCATGATATAGTGTTATAATTAATATTTCAAATGGTATAACACCATGGTGTTAGTGTATGTCTAGTTATATGTTGCTTTTAATTGAAATATTTCGCGTATCTACTGCTACTTAATCAAATGAAAAATGAAGACTCTTCAACGTTTTGAGACGTTTACCTTACCCAGTATGTAATTGATTATAAATATATCTAATAAATAGACAACTGTCTTACCAATTGTTGTCCTCTGACGAGGTCAAGCGCAATATCATCGATTTCTTTGATGGCCACTGTGTATGGAAGAGCCGCAGCCTCTTGAATACCCTTGGCCAAGGAGCTGTTGGCCTCTACCAAAGCGCGGCATGGTACCGGACGGGTCGGCCATTCTTGCTGAGAAAGTAACAATCATTATTACACAGAGGTGTAGAAATATAAATATAAGAAACCAGTAGTATAACATGGAATGGAGCCCATCTTTATTGCGTGTATCAAACTAATAAAAACGTTACTGGAAGGAACACCATTCGATTACAAGCGCTTTAAGGACAACCAAGTCCAGTTATTAGTTTTGTTATCGCGTTCGCCAATCGCCATAACCAATGCAGCTCTATTTTCATTAAAATGGCTTGAAAAAAAATTTACAGGGGGCATATAAAACGACCAATAGCTAACCTTGACACATTACTTATACGAAAGCTGCTTCTGGTAAAAACTTGGTTCACCCTACAGCAACAAATTTTCAAACATTTTATGTGAATGCTATTTTCTTGAACAAAGATTTGAGGAACAGTGCGTTTACTTGCAGCAACCATTTTTTAATTCCTTCCTAATATTGCTTACGGGGCGATAATAATTATATTTGTATTGCGCTACACCTTAAATGTAGTTCTTAAAGCTTCCAACCTGTGAAATAGCAGTTATAGAGCCTGAGGCTTGCGTAAGGGATGAAACGGAGCACGTCTCAATTGATGTTCCTGGAAATAGAGATATCAATTCATAATAAGACGATGTAACAGAGTTGCATCGGTGCGATACGCGACAATAGACTGAAGATGAGCAAATAGAAAACCTGTATGTGTAACACGGACCAGAATGCAAATTTTCGTTTATGCATTCATGAGCGAAAGCGGTCTGACAGTACGATTTTCTTCTTTGGATCATAGCTATACTAATGGTAACATAATTTTCTGTTTCTACTAATCTAATGTTAATGATCGCTCACCTTGTCTATTAAGTCCAGAGATAGCAATACTCCCAGGTGCTGCGAATGTAACAACAGATGCTTGAAATTTGGCCCGACATAGCTCACTTTCTCCTTCGTCGCTTTCTGAAGCCTCCCCCGCTTCTACGACAGCTCGTTTACTCTTTTGCGAGCTCATATCGGATACCAGAGACAACTTTTAGTTTTCACCGCTTGTCAGTCTGATTTGAATAACACAACGCGAATGTGCTCATCACTAATTACAAACAACAAACAGCATGTCTGTATGTACAAAATCAATAGTTAAGAAGGTATTCTAATGAAAAGCAGAATCGCTGATGTCTCCCGAGGCCACAATCTAATCTGCTATTTTAAAAAAGTTTTAAATGAAACATTTTTCTTTTATAGGTTATCATAGGTTTTTTATAAATTTGTCTTTTGAGCTTAAGTTTTGACCCAGTACCTAGAGGCTGCACACCAAATCCTCGAATTTCTTTGAAACAGCTTCACGCTACAGTCATGGAAAACTGGCTTCAAGGGTGAACTGAGGCTTCAGAGTCCAGCAAACTATTTAATAAGCAGTTGTGTTGTATATCTTGAAATGCTACATTTAGCACGCTCAAGCTTTACGTTCAGGACCCCCTTCGATTTTCATTTTTGATTAATGATGAAATTCGTCACAAAATCATGTTTATTTCTTTCAAAATTTACTGGTTCCACTGAATGCAAGGTGCTATCCACAGCATATTAATTATATCAGACAGAAAAGACTTATGATAAAACAACCGAAAGGTCGCGACCATACAAATCACCCATGTGTGATAATCAATAGCACGCAGAGCCGTTCAAGTGACCTAACAAATATTATTTTTAAGGTTTGTTTAAGGTAAGTTAATAGCACTGACAAGGACAACTGTACAAAAGGAACATCGAATAAATTCCGACATATGCAAGTCACCAGATATACTTAAGTTCAAGTCTATTTAAAACGCCTTTCTTAGGCGACTGGATTGATCCACCTCTTTTTACTGTAAAGGAACATGCAACTGATTTCACTCATCCGCTGTCAATGGAAAATAGTTGAAAAAACGAGACGTTATCGTATAAACAAACGGACTATTTGCATAGCAGTGTCGTCTGCTTGTAGCTAATTATTTTGTCTCAAAAGAACTATTTAATATGAGAACAATAAAAAATTTAATTTGTTTCACAATTAAAAAAAATATGAACATGCTTGAAGACTACCTTTTCAAGCAAAAAATATAATTTTTAATGATGTGTGGTACTTGTTTAAACAGCTACTGATAAATGCGTACGATATTAAACAGTCGCTCTTATCGCAATGTGACTATACATTTAGGAATAATGTGCCTTAACAAACAATGTCAACTGCCGAGATATGTTTTAAATATTTTCTTTATTCACACAGGTTATGTAAAATGTGTCGTTAGCAGACTTGAAGCAGCGGCCCCTGCGCCTCGCCATTCATAATGTTTCATATATGAATTCGTAATGTTTGTATACTTAATTGGTTTTTATAGCTCTTAGTCCATTCGTTACGATTATCTTAAAATAAGCTTATAGATGACTGATAGTCATCCAGTAGATAATGATTCATTGTAGCGCGACAAGGCAAGTGACTTCGAGAGGAATAGGACTTCCCTCAAGCTAGTTTCAATTTTTAGCGCGTCGGTGAATAATCATTAAAGGAGAGTCGGATCAAGAGTTGTTTAGTTTCGATTTTTATATTTGTCGGAACATCCCGTCGATTAATAAGCTCCATAATAAAGGCTATGAAATGTAACTTGAACAAAATGGTTTCTGTTCTACATGTAGACCCAAAGAAGTGTTGTCGTTCTACACCAACTTTTCATCTCCATGGTTTATTTCATTGTGCAAAAAATTAAAAAGTGTATTTTGTTTTAGTGTGAGTACATGGACTGAACGCTTGGCTCATGTGGAAAACAAGGATTAAATAAATATATGCTAAACATAACCTAGTAACAAGGTGCTCATCTTGTGAAGACCCATTTGCCTAGAATTGGTGTGTAATAAAGTAAGTTACTTGATTTCTGATTTTCTCGCTTCGGTACATTAAATGCCGGTGTAATTTACGCTATTTCGAATACTTCAAATTCCCCTAATAGGATTCTAGAAATTCACGAACATACTTATCTGTTATGTTTTGTCTATTTCTATACTTGCTTTAAATTAATACGCACGAAAATGGTAACTGACCACTGTTAAGGAAATATATTACATTCATTTTTGTATGCTGTATTCATGCTAATAACAAAAATCTAATATCATTAACCTTAAGTTGTGGGGCGCGCAGTTAAGTAGATAAGGGTAGATCTTAGTTTTAGGTGTAAACACTTAGCGGCTTCCCGCCTTTGCCAATATCCGAGGTCACATATTGTACAAATTATTAAGGATGTTGCAGACATTGAAAAAAATCCGTGCAGCTTAACGAACAATTTTTACCACGCATTTTTACTTGAGAGTATAAATTGTTTTCGTTTACCAGATCTACAATCTCGAACTTCATGAACAGAGTACGTGGTGCGCGCTTTGTAATTTTTTTTAAGCCTTTGACCCATTAATTCAAGATACGCAGGGCAGAGAAATCTTGAGTTTCAAAACCTTTCTTATTGAAAACGGACTGCTTATATTTAAGTATAAATTCGTTATATATAAAATAAAAAGATTAACTTGTGTTCTAGGTTCACGTATTAACCCTGATTTTCATAAATGATTTGTTTAAAACACCTTACATCTTAAAAACCTGACAATATAGAATATAACGACGCTTATGAAGGCACTGACAATATGTGCAATGTATTAAAAAGCAAAATATTTTTCTTGTCATTGGAAAACTTTAGGAAATAAATATATGTCAACTTACGCTGACTATCGGCCAGAAAGGCGCCGTTCGCCTGAACGTCCGCGTCGCCGAAGCCCTGAAACCCGAAAGGAAGGCGATCAGAGGATCAGAGAAAAGGACAAAGATGCCCGAGATTTAGCCAAAGATCGCGAAAGGGAACGCGAAAAGGATTCACGGAGATCCGAACGGGATACAGATTCAAGAGACAGGAACAGTAGAAATTCTACAACGTTGCCTGATAGGAACCGAAATAGAGATAAATCGAGGTAAATAGTCATATAAACAACGGCAGCATCTTTCTAGGGCAAGTATGATATTTCTAACTTATCTAACCATGAATTAATTTACTTAGATACCTGTCACAGCCTCATATGAAAAGAGTGTATCCCTAGCTAATAATATCGCAATTAGTTGCAGTATGTTACCAATGTACCGTAGGTAATAAAGAAGTCAAGTAAATTCTTCAAACCACTATAGAAGTACATTCGGTTAATCCGTTTGCCTGAGAACCTGTGGGTTATTAAACAACAATAACATAGAGTAGGGCAACCTATATTTAGCTATAAAAAAAAAATCTACGATAACCGTTAACAACTCTGAAACTTGGAATTGCGTGGGAGTCCAATAAATGAATGAGGATTTATTACAAATACATATGTAAAATTCTTCTATCTTCGACAACAATCATTTTTTGCATCGCTTGATGACCTGTGAGTATACATCTTTGCGAAAAAAAGGAGACGGTAATAGATTTCTACATCTAGCTTGCCACGACCAACTAAAGATGTGTATAAGTTTCAAAGATGAAACAGTTTTTCTTATCCCAAAAAAAAATTCAAAGGGCAAAAAATCGTAAATTTTTGGCGAGATTTAAAGTTAAAAGTAGTATTTATGATCTCAAGAACCAGCAGGCTTATGTGAAAAAGTAGCTGAAGAGAGAGTTCCAAAGCCACTGATTAGGTACGCATTAGCATAGCAATTTTACTTCTGTGCTGCAACAGGAAGTTTTAGGTTAAGCTAGAGAATGACTCGTGAAAAGAAACATTTAAGCGATAGAATAAATGCCTTTACCGGCTACTGTGGAAACCTATCCATTATTTGGTTGAACTTTTGCGCTAATCTCGGGCACTTTTGCTCGATGCTTCTGCAGTTGCGTGAAGGCTATAAAGTAGAACGTGCGTACTACAAGTCCATTTGGAAAAGTGCAGAGTGGTAGTGCGGGAGCCTATATCGAGCTGAATATGAGGTTCGAACTTTTTCAATATTTATAAAAATCTACTGGTTGATACCTTTTCTATCCCATTATCAACAGCTCTTTTATATATATATATATATATATATATATATATATATATATATATATAAAGGCGAGAGAGAGAGAGAAAAAGACTTCATATGTACTATATACTTTCGTAAATGTTACGTCTCTTGGTAGTTGGTAAAACTTGACGAAATCCATTCGGGCCATAGCGAGTTTATTATCTTTACATTGCATTTTTACAATTGCTTTATAGGGGACGAAGGAGATCAAGAAGTCGCTCTCGGGACAGGCGGATCAAGGACAGAAATGACAAGGATGATACCAAAGAGGTGTGTCAAGGGTTACTGACCATTCAGTCGTTTTCGTCATTGATATTTTACGTCAGTTGAAAGAATATATGTAGTTTGATAAAATATGATAGTGGTTATAAAAGGTTATAAAAGCTACACAGGACAATTCTAGCCACGACTTATAGTTTCTAAAAAGCAGATTTTGCATTTGGTGAAGAAAAATTGATATTTATTAGGAGTTCGATAATCAAAAATTTGCTTAGATAACTAATAGGTTCATTACGGTAATATTATGGCACTATAACGCAAATTATTTTTGTTATTTGTATTAGTGCTGATGAATTGTTCGTTATTGGGCGATACATTATTATTATTATTATTAATCCGTTGACACGGTTTATTAATGAATGTGTGACTTTCATATTTCAATGTGTGACACTTTTTCTCACGATTTCTACCAGTAATTAAGCGGACATAGCGAACTTAATCTTTAATAGAAGGCTACGGCCTTTTCAAGCATACCACATCCCGATGCACTCATGACTTGTGCAACGCGGAACTATTCATAAGTTACTAACAATTCGTTAGATTGAGAAAGGCAGAAATCGAAACAAGCTTGGAACTGGCAAACGTGCTGATTCCTGTTATATAGTACCGAACAATAGAAGTCAAAAAACATAAGATTCGTTAGCTCGAGTCGTGTAAGCCTACTCTAGATGCTACATGTTATTGATGGATCGATGTGCTTTATGTCGTCTAGAGGTTGTAGCTCTGTCCGCAGGATAGGCTTTAAGAGTTACACACTAAAGTGCAAACTACCTGTATTCGTGTCCAAAACGAAATGAAGATATCCATGAGCAAATGTACACAAACTGCACCTAGATACATAAGCACCAGCATTTGATTTCTGGATCCATATATATTGATATTACGAAGGAGCTATCTTCTTCCAGAGGGAAAGTGTGAACTTTTAACACGCTTACATGAAACTGTTCTTTAAGCTTTAAATATTTAATTTTATCCCTATTATCATATCACTTTCATATCGTAGTGAAGTGAACCCTTTCAAATATTTCGTTATAGTTTTTAATATAAATCACAAAACGTTTGGTCTAAAATCTATAGCTCTGACAGAAACATAGACACAGCTTAATGATTAATTTTGTATCTTTTAATTAGGTGATAAAAATTGAAGATGATGAGGAAGATGAAAAAAATCGTCTGGAAAAACCTCCTGACACGGGATCTGGCGGCGAGGCTAATAACAACAAGGAAAAAAAGGAGCCTCTTTCACTGGAAGAGCTTCTTGCCAGGAAAAAAGCGGAAGAAGAGGCCAAGACTAAGGTAATATTATTTATGAAATAAAGGTGTTCTTGTATTATACCTATAACATGATAAGACGTTTCAAAATAATTTATCCCAATAAAACTAGTTTTGCCTACTTACCCCTTTAAGAACGGACAATTTTAATGCAAAGGTAAAGTAGAGATCTAAAATACTTCCTAAATATAAAATAATATTTTGTAGCGAAACACTGTTGATAATTGAGGACTTATGTTTTTAGCCAGTGTTTCTCACTAAGGAACAGCGCGCAGCTGAAGCGATGAAGAGACGGCAACAAGAAATTGAAGAACAGAGAAAGCGGATGGATGAAGAAAGGCAAAACAGACAACAGTTCCTTGATGAGGTAAGTGTGAACTCCGTAAATGCCATTAGTCAAAGAACTTCATGAAGAAAACTAAGCATGAACACTTACATATACTTTCATCACTTCGGGTAACAAAAATGCTAGGAAAAAAATATCCATTTGTGTATATTATATGGCCGCTTTACAGTTCGACAAAGGTGCCGGAAAGATGTTGAACTACCGTGTATATGTTTTTCCTGAATTTTTAGGTTCGTTCTAGAGGTCGCAATGATGAACGCGAACGAGAGCGACGGCGTGAAGAGAGACGCCGAGCTGAAGAAGAGCGTAAAGAGCCGATGCCGGGAATGAGTTCTCAAAGAGATCGAGCCAGAGAACACGAGGCCATTAAGGTTTTTTATTCACAATAAGTTAAGAGCCCCAGGCTGAAAGAGGCCCAGCTGGTCATTTATCTTATTTTTTTTATTTATTTATATTATTTATCACTTATCATTTATCCGCTATGTTTTTTTTACCTATGAACTGAAGAAGGTATGTATAGTAAAAATAAAACATGTAGTTATTATTAATGTCAGTAGTAATGTTGTCACGGTATTTATGTTAAAAAGCACATAAAGATTTTCGAATAATGATAGTTACCCGTTTTGACTTATAGGAGCGTTATTTGGGCATCGTTAAGAAAAAGCGACGAATCCGGAAACTTAACGATAAGAAATTCGTATTCGACTGGGACGCCTCTGAGGACACAGGGAATGATTATAACCCTCTTTATAAGGTACGATACCTTGAATTAAGTAATTTTTAAAGATACGTAAGTCTTAATGCACACTTGTAAATATGCATGCGAATTGGCCTTGTTTACAACATTTACTCCTGCACGTTGGTCAGAGTAATATACCAGATGTGTTTAAGATAACAGAAAAACAAAAAGTAAGAGATAGTCATTACATATTTTCTCGGGACGATTTCAGGAACGACATACTGTGCAGCTCTTTGGCCGTGGACACGTAGCTGGAATCGATATAAAACAACAGAAAAAAGAGCAAAGTAAATTTTATGGTGAACTTCTTGAGGCCAGAAGAACAAAACAGGAGAAGGAGCAAGAACTGTACGTCATTTTTTTTGTACAAAACTGTTTGTATACTTGATATCTTGTAAATACTTTATTGGCCACAAACTATCACGCAGTATGGTTTTCCAAATTTCTTATATTTGCCAATTTCTTGTAATTCTGACTTCTGTAATGAGTTCTCTAAATAATTTTTTTAAGTTACCCATTGTTTGTTCCCTTCGGAGGCATGGTAACTTCGAGAACACTGTTGTCATATTAAACATTTGCTTTAACGATGTGCAGAACAGTCAAAGTAGTTGATAATAACTCGAGTTGTTTCTTGGCATCGATTTTCAGAGTTCGTTTGAAGAAGCTCAAAAATCGGGAAGAAAAGCAGAAATGGGATGATCGCCACTGGACTCAGAAGGAAGTCACAGAGATGACAGAGAGAGATTGGCGGATTTTCCGAGAAGACTTCAATATTTCCATTAAAGGTGGATTTATCTTTCCTCTTAACTTAACTAAGTTTACATAATTTGGTTACACAACGTTACTCAAATATTTTTTTTAACATTCAATAATAATTATCATGAAACCCATTTTTATAAGCGTGACGCGTCTAAATTGTCCTTATCTTAATTTTAATATATTCTAAAATTACCTAAAAAAGAACAGGTAATTCAATTATAGTTTTTTTTTTAATATACTAGAAGTGTTACGCATAGCAGTCATGATCGTATAACATAACGTCCATCTACTAGGATTACAGTTTCGATTTGGGACTTAGACCATTAACTATCGTTTTTGAAATATTTCTTTTTTAAACCCGCAAATATCTTTTTAATAGTAACCATACACCAAGTGATATTAGTATATGTTAAATACCGCTATAAACAAAATATCTCAACAGAGTTAACATTTTGGTGTAGTAGCCAGACCAAAGTCTCAAAAATTCGAGGGGTTCAAATTCCTGTCCAAAAGACCAAATTAGTCGGAAATAGTTTTTTAAGCTACTGTGGTGAATCGTCAACCCTTTATAGCTAAACCCTATCGAGAATAAATAGACCATCGATTTTTAGCAAAAAAAAAAGTTATTTTGATAGGGGTTTGTCCAGCATGAAAAAATGCCATAATAGCTAATTTTAAAACATCGAATACGATGCACATATGTTTGCCATGACGAGTTTGTTGTTTTGTTCTAAAAACATCTGCTTTTTATCTAGTAGTAGAAATAGTGGATAAATGCATGCCTACTGCGTTAAACAGGCTGCCAAATTTTTCTCAGTTTGAACGTACCACTCTACATGCACCTAATAAGAAAAAAAGTTTGGGGTATGGTAAAGAGTTATTATATCTATGCAAGGACGTTAATTGTATACTTAATCACTAAACATTTTTTGGTTTTTAAACATGGTAGATTCAAATCCGTCATTTTAAGTTAGGTTTACTCATGGAAACATACTAATTGTATATATTCCTATAGTGTTTGGGAAATGCATTAGTATTAATTTGTTCTGATATACCATGGATTTGTTTCGCAGCGATGTTAAAATCTCAGTTACGATAATTTTGTTGATTTTGTTTAATATAGGTGGCAATATCCCGAACCCACTGCGCAAATGGAACGAGGCAAACCTTCCCCATGAGATTACAGCGACTCTTGAGGAACTCGGATATGAAGCGCCAACGCCGATTCAGCGGCAAGCCATTCCAATTGGTCTACAGAATAGAGACATTATAGGGGTAGCCGAAACTGGCTCAGGAAAAACTCTCGCCTTTTTATTTCCTCTGTTATGTTGGATTTCATCACTGCCCCAACAGGACGTCATCGAAACAGCCGATCAGGTTTGTTTGCTCATACATAAGGCAACCGTTTAACTGCTACTATAGGTTAAGCATTATGCTTAAGTTGTTAATAATACAATGCGACATGTGGATTATATATGGCGATTGCATCACCACAGCAATCAGTTTGCCGAGGGCATTCTATAATAAAATAGCTTCTTTTCTGTGATAGCTGTATATCTTTATTTAGTATTGTATGGTCTTGTATTAATATATTTAGTAATAAATCAGTTGTTTTCAGAGCATATATGTACTTCTCTGCTATGCAAATGACAATCCAGTTCCCAGTCATATTTAATTAGTTCTGTCCTCATATGAGTACATTGTCTTCTTGTCTGTATGCAGGGTCCATATGCAATTATTATGGCACCTACACGTGAGCTGGCTCAACAAATCGAAGAGGAAACGATAAAGTTCGCTAAGAAAATGCGAATTCGCACAGTGGCCGTCATCGGAGGTCTTTCCAGGGAAGAACAAGGATTTAAGCTGCGAATGGGTTGCGAGGTTTGTCTATTTCCTCTACCTGATCATAAAACCCATATTATCAAAAAAATAGACTAAAACCTTTCGGACCAGCCACGTATCTCCTTTAAATGTTTTTTTTTTTTTTTTTAAATAAAGGGTATGTTTGTCATGGCCTTCTTTTACTATTGCCATTGAAGGCAAATTATAATTCAAAGCGGTTGTGTTAGGTATGTTAAGCATGTATATTATTTTATATCCCTTTTGCAATATGGTTTTGAATGTAAACGGCTGTATTAACCAAGTAGTTTTTAATTACTGATATTTTATTTGCAGATTGTTATTGCTACTCCGGGTCGTCTGATTGACGTTCTTGAGAACCGATACTTGGTTCTATCGCGGTGCACATATATTGTTCTTGACGAAGCCGATCGCATGATTGATATGGGGTTTGAACCAGACGTCCAAAAGGTGTTGTTTATTTCTACATAAATTAGTAGTTTTATGAGAGAAAAACATTATAGTCTGAAATAATAACGATAAGTATCACATAACATGCAGAACATCACCCGCTTCTATCCATGCACACCCGGTCTCACTCACTTGCGTCCCTTTTTCAGACATGATTTATACGACACATAGTTAGCGAACACAACCCAGCACTGCTGCCCTGTTACTTCTCGAATTTAACCCGAAAGCGTATTCACCACTTGTTCAAAACCCGAGTTCTTGTTGCAAATGCTTTGAACAGCTATTGTTATTCTACTACGGTGTTCTTTTGGCAGCTTTCCCCACTCTTGGTGCCTATATTTTAGAGCTAGGAAAACTAAGCAATTTTATCATTTCTATGTCTCACAAACCTTATTGAGAAAATGCCTAAAAGATCCTCTTTTTCCCGTTTGCAGTAATCTATGAGAAATGTTTATTTTTCACGTTGTGTGAAGTCCACATGTGTGTATATACATACATTGCCCATGATTAGGAAGGAATTTTGTCGAAGTGTCAAACCGTTAATTGACACTAATATATGCTTATGTGCTGCTACCTCCGCCTTCATTTCATCCTGTTTTTTTATTTTAGGTTCTTGATCACATGCCTGTAACAAATCAAAAGCCAGATACTGACGATGCCGAAAACGAAGCCTTTCTGCTGGCCAATTTTAACACATCGCAAAAGTACAGGTACAATTAAATAGACAAATAACGTTAACTCGAGGTTTATGTTTCGCTTGTGTCCTTGATCAAAACTATGAATGAAGTGAAACTACAGGTACATGTGTACCCTCTGATCGAGTTTTCAGCTAACTGATTTATTAGTGATCTCTTCATGGCAGAACTCAAGTCTAATATTCGTTGCTTGTTTGCTAACATGATTATTATCCTTAGTCCTCAATTAACACAACAAATATTACTTGATGAGCTCATCAGCTAGACACTCAAATATTTTTGATTAACTTCCAAACGATATATATTGATTGAAAGCCTTACGACGTTAAGGGTGATTCGTCATAAGGTTGACTGCTTTGGTTTTTTTAAGGCAAACGGTGATGTTCACAGCCACTATGCCACCCGCTGTCGAGCGTTTAGCCAGAACATATCTCCGTCGCCCAGCTGTAGTCTACATCGGCTCGGTAGGCAAACCAACCGAGCGCGTTGAACAGATTGTACACATTATGAATGAACCGGATAAACGTAGGAAACTCGTTGAAATTCTCCAGGCCGGAGTTCAACCTCCCGTCATCATTTTTGTCAACCAGAAAAAGGGTGTCGATGTCCTTGCGAAGGTTAGCGTTAACTTTTTAACCATCCTTTCTTAGACTTAATACTAACGAAAACGTACAAAGATAGGCCTAGTTCTTCTCCAGCAATTTAATCGATTTCTATTTTAGGGTATATAATAATATTCAATCGAGTGCGAATGCTTCACATTTTCTAGATTGCCGTCAGCATTTAGAGCAAACACACGTACATATGTGTATGCGTACGCACTTATCATTTCTGGAAGTAAACCGCAGTTATGTAGAAGCTTATAGTATTATTGGAACTCCAACATTTACACCTCGATGAAATTTTAGGGTCTGGAGAAGCTTGGCTACAATACCTGTACACTTCATGGCGGTAAAGGCCAAGAACAGAGAGAATATGCCCTTGCATCGCTCAAAAACGGAACAAAAGATATTCTAGTGGCTACCGATGTCGCTGGAAGAGGAATTGATATTCAGAAAGTGTCGCTCGTCATTAACTATGACATGGCAAAGTCCATTGAAGGTACGTATACGAACAAAAGTTTCAAAGCCAGCACGCTGTTACATAATACATCAATTAATCGAAGAACACATTGTCTTTTCTAGCAGCAAACACATTGGCAAGCTCCAGAAAAAAAGTATTTCGAAGTATTACAAAAAGAACTATGTCCAGTCAGTCGCACAAAAAATATTATGGGCCAAGACGTCACGGTCGACTTGAGGCCTCAAATAGTACTAGTGTGCTTGCACCAGGAGATATAGAATACCATACAGTTAAAGTGCTTTGTAGCGCTGATATCGCCAGATATTGGGGATTACATATAATACTATTATCAGAGTAAAGCGTCTTAGTCGTGTAGTAAATATCCAATGGGTAGCCTTTGCAACTTAAATATTGTTCGCATCTGCATTACTTCCATGATGAGCAATTCGCGGATTGACTTAACCGCTTTGTTATTTTGTTCTACAGATTATACTCATCGTATTGGTCGAACGGGTCGTGCAGGTCACCACGGTAAGGCCATCTCGTTTTGTACCAAAGACGATTCGGCACTCTTCTATGACCTTAAGCAGATGTTGCTGGCAAGTCCTGTATCCAACTGCCCCACGGAACTAGCAAACCATCCCGATGCCCAGCACAAACCAGGCACCGTTGTCACGAAAAAACGGAAGGAAGAAAAAATCCTTGTGTAGTGTTTGCTCTCTGATTTCCAAATCCAGTTTTTGAGACTGCGCAATCTGGGCAACTTGCTGTACGTCAAATCATAGCTCAAATCATTAGCATGCGGACATGTTCATGAAAAATGAAATTATTATGAAATATTATACGTTTGAAATTAAAAAGTCAGCTCTTAAGAACTCCCCTTCCAGACGACAAAATACCTGCTAAGGCAGATTTATTTCGTGTAAATGCTGAAACCTTTTCGCGCCAGTACTTTTCACAATGGGAATGCTATATGCGGGACGGTGGGGCCCATGTTCAAATACATTACGAGCGGTGTAATGACATAAGGAGCTCAAAAAATACAAGAAAATGACTGTACTTCAGCCGGAGAACGCTTTTGATATGCCATGGAAAGGCTTTCTCGTATTTGGATTGGATACGCCCTAATCGCAACTCGTTACTTACGACGTCAGTAGGTACGGTAAGGTCCTGACGAGGGATGTAGGAAAAATTTATAATCCACAGGCAGCATAGAGTTAAGAAATGAGATACCGCTTTGTTAAAACAAAGAAACCGAAGTTTTGCTGTTCAGGTAGGATGGAGCTGGAAGGACGTAAGACTTAGCGCGATTAATTACTAATACCTACTAAAATTTACTGTTTCTGGGGATTTATCAGGCAATGGACCTACAGCTAAAAGCGATGATGCGCCTACGTTTCGTAGATCTTTTCCTCTCAGTAAAAAGCTAACAGTTTTGCGTCTTGTGTGCATCTGGTTCAAAGGGACGCGAAACGTGAATACACGCATTGTCATAGTTATGATGGAGTTGCATACAGACGCATTTGCATTTATGCGGATAATGAGATGTCTCGTTTGGGAGCCAATATTCTTCTAGCTGGCGTACATTGACGATCTAATTTTACTAATGCTATTATTACAGAAGAACGTCGTAGAAAAGTTACACCTTTTATCAGAAGTGAACAATCGTACTCTTAGCTGGAAGTAAGCTATTCGCTTTTGCTAAATGCTTTTATTCTTTTCGACATGAAAAGCTTCCAAATATCATGAAGGCGAAGTACAGCAAATTTAGAACCATCTGACAGCAGAACAGCTCTGTGCCATGACAAACAAGCCGCTTATCTAAAACAGAACTCTGCACTCCAACCGGTAAATTCGCTTCCTTTCTCGCGGTGTCCTTGATTAAGAGAAAGCAAACATAGAAATACAAGAGCTGGGTATCGTGGAAGCCGAGCTGGCATGTTTCTTTTCATGTATAAAACTCAATAAATAAAGTTTAGACCACATTATTCAATACGTATTTTGTTTTATAAAGAGATGTGTGACATAGTGGAATAAGTCATTTTGTACAGGACTAATCCAATATTTCATTGAACCAAAATCGCCTTTCCTTTTTTGTTCAATATACGTTGAATACGTGTTGATACCGAAAGACTTCAGAATATTATTTTAAGAAAAATACTTTACGGCTTTCATGAAGCTCGTTGTCACTGAAGCTCGTAAGTGATTTTCCCATCTAGTCTAGCAAGGTGATGACCTTAAACGTTTTTGACAATACGTTCGTTGGGCGCCTGTCTACGAACAGGACCATTACAATCACATCGCTAGTTCTTAAGTATGAGGTCGATTTTTATATCATCAAGTGTTTGTTATATCTCTAAATGCTCGATTAAGTATAAATCCACTAAGAGATTAGAACTAACGATTAAGTTTACTTACCAAACATTCACCACATTGATGATTTATGACAACTACTCCGTTGTAGTTGTTCATATATATATTATGTAGCTTAACAAAGTTACCTTACGTCTTATGTATGCCCATTCTTTTCAATAATTGCGCCGGTTATTCGCTTTACAACATACCACGTAAGGAGCTAATTACGTTAATCGTTTTTTAACACGCTGTTTTTGGTTGATATTTCATAGTTGTAGATAAATGCTTTTATTCTATTTCATTGTCGAACGATACTTTTTACACATATATACACCTGGGGGTGTTGGAAAAACTACGGCAGCAGCTTCTCATAACGAGTTCAGTTGAATTCACGAAGATCCAGTCTTTCGAGAGGTAAGTCGAAGATAGCATATGACTGTTCCGGGATGAGAGCGTACGGTACGAATAGAGTAAAAGAAAGAAAAGATAGAAGTCCCTCACTGATAGTCAGTCAATTAGCCAACTTCCTCTTGAAGCAGCAGCAGCAGAGCTGCCACTAAAAAAGTGGCTTGAATCACTGGCTTAGGGCGGCCGACCCCATCTTAGTTCTTTCGTCTCCCGATTTGATAGAGACAAGTTAGATTTGGAGGGGTACGGCAGAAAAGAAGCAAAATCTGCTCGATGGCGATGTCTCATGGCGTTTCGAGGCCTTTCCGTCGCTCCTTCTCTAAAAGCTTTTTTATAACCTGACGGAGCATTTTATAAGGACGCGCACGCGGAGTCGCTCGTTTTAGGGGTGAACAGCAGCAGCAGCAGCAGCAGTATAGAGGTTGGCTGACGCAGTGGCAGCATTGAGGGACGTAACAGTAGAATGGTTTCAGTAGCCGGCGTTGGTTCGCCTACGGCTACGGGAGAACTGGGAAGTGTCGGAAAAAAGCTTTTTTAAAGAAGGAATAAAGAGGCTGCTTGCACTCGTTTTATCCAGACGTGCAAAGGAGATTTATGTTGTATTCTTTTATTATTTTCACTTACACACTTGATTTAATGTGGATTTCGAAGAGGCAAATCCAAATATTATTTCCACTGAAATATTCCCATCGAATTACGTCTCGTGAGACTGTGACAATAAAGTTTGAAAAAGTCCATAATTAATAAACAACTAATAAAATCAGTAAGCACGAATATCTTCTTTCCGACTAAATAATCAGTAGGGCCTTTGACGATAACCAAGTGCGACGTAAATAACACTAAGCTAAAGGTGCCAAAATGGTTCTGATATATGAACACAGATGTTGTATTTACGTTTAGTAAAAACTCTACAAAAAGACAAAGTTTCCCGAAAGGCGTACAGAAAGAGTAGATGAAAAATTCTGCCGACTTATCCATGTAATAACAATAATCTGTAGTACAAAGTAGAAAAAAAATTTTCGTAGGAATTAAAATAGGCGAACAAGTTAGTCATATTGGAGATCACATGGATCAAGAACGGTTATTTAGTCTTACGATATTAACCGCCAACGTGTTACTTATTTTTTAGTCTGAAAAGGTTACTTAAGCCTAAATGGTTTGTTCATTGCAGAATAACTTTTTGTCCAGCGCTGCTCTAGATGCCGGCCTTACGATAACTTTTGCTGTTGAGTAGGGCCACAGAAGTAGCGGCAGAGCGATTATTCCTTTCGTTGCCATTTTCGATATAACATTAGACGAATAAACCACACCCACCCTGAAAAGTTGAAAGGTGAAACGAAATCGTTAGCTCCGTTTTAAACCTCCGACAATAAACAATGCTTATATAAAAATCCAATCCAATGCCCTTCAGCTGTGAAGAAATATTTCTTAAGTAATAGCTGACATTAATTGAAGCATAATTTCTTAAGATCATTTTTGTCGATATATCGCACCTGATATAAAGTTAATAATATGCAAAAACTGAACTTCGCTTTTAAATCTTTATGGGAAGTGCACCGAAAAAGGGATGTTAACATTTATCTATTTGTTGTCTATGTGTATCTATTTATTCGATATTCGTACTTGAGCCGTTTGAGTCTCGAATCACATTAGGCTGCAAGAACAAACCGTGCTACTGTAGTGATGATTTAATATTCTTATGACGTACAGTGCATTTATTGAAGTATTTGTAATAACTGAATTGCACTCTTAATAGCGGTGCCTCTAAATTAAATTTAATTGTTTGCACAATGTTGCTTCTTCTCGGGCTTTTGTTTCGTACTTGCTCAATTTCTTATGTCTAAAACTTCCTTCATCATATGTAGCAAAGCCATGTTCAGAGAGCTATACTCAATTCGACTACATGTCTTGTCTCACGCAGTTCCCACATCAATATACAATCTATTCCTTTTATGGCCTCTTAGCTCCGTTAAATACTTCTTAATAAAGATGCATATTGATCGTAAAATTCTAGGTAGATGTAAATATACATTTTTTTCATTTGGCTACATAGATATCTGTTGCAATAAAATTCGCACAGCATTTACCGATCTTTAAGAAGTGTTATTCCCAATGGAATCAAACTGTTAGGTCGTTCAGGTTAGACCGTGTGCGCTGAGGCGTATTATTATTATAGATGCAAACGTGGCATTTTGGTAGTACAACTCGTTAAACGTTAAGCAACATACCTTTTTGGACGATATTTTATTTATATAGTAACACCAGTTACAAAAACTTCCCCTAGTATCCATGATTGTTGTAGCGCAAATTCTCAAAGATTTACTAATGGAAAATGTCTAGCTAATGTTAAATAATGCAATACATTACAAAGGCATTTCTCGGACTATAATTAAATGTGAATTATATATGTTTACAAGACCCTACAAAGTATGCGTATATGAGTCAAATGCCCATCGGGGAAGGAGACGGAATAAGGCCGCTCAGTGGGGATAAATCGTCGTGTTCGTATCGTACGTGACTGTAAAAAGCTTGAAAACTAAGTATGTTGTCAGCTATTTTAGCAGGCTTACTAAAATGTGAATGTGCGGTATCAAACGTGCAAAATACTGACGTTAAATGTACTCCATAAAAAAAAAAGTATTTCTGCAATGTATTTTACCTTTGATAACCTTACAAACATTATTCGTACTTAGTTAATGTAGCATACGTAAACTGAGTTTGTAACTTCTCCGCTTAGATTAAGCTTTTGTCTACAAATTGTCTACTAGTTTTTCTAGAGATATAGATGTTTCACCTATTTTTTGCAAATTTACATTTGAATTGATCTTTAGTGTGCCCTGGTCTGGCTGAAGCAGTTCGTAAGAGCTGTCATGACGCAATGCTCATAACATTTATTTAGGTAACCTAACCTAGTTAAATGATAACAATACTTTGCCGTTTATCTCTAGAAGAAACGCATTGATTTGAATAAATGGTTTTGTATAGTCTTATTTTAGTGTAAATATAAACTAATCGAGAACATATACGTCGGAAAAAGCTAAATGAGCTACAAGTATAAACTCTGTCTTTAAAATTAGCGCTCGGATCATCAGAGCTGTAACAATCCCATGGTTTTGCCACAAATGTTATATAACGAAGAGTATGCTCACATGAATTTGAATCAGGTAGAATTGAAAAACGAGCTGGAGTTATGGGTACTACAGTTTTGTAAATGAAATCGTGAGCGGCAACCACTGGTCTGGTTCGTTTTGAATGAGAGATACTGCAGATACGACACCGCGCCTGATATAATACTTGAGGGCTTTGAATCTATATATATATATAAACGACCTCTACCTACATCTAGGGTGGCTCTCGGTAGACTTCAAATTTAGCATCATATTTTTAATATCGATTCATTGACATTCCCAATATTTTTTGCTAAGCCTGAAAGATCTAAGCTGGTGTTATCCGTATGGTAAATATCAGGATCCGCTTTGCTACCATTTAACACTGTTGCTAAAACGCAACTACATGCTGCACTAATATTCTGAACTTATTTAATCGGCGAAAATTGGGGAACTAATTTAGTTAAAACGTGGCCACAGACCTCTTGCACGTAACTGCAATGTCGAGGCAGATACGGGTGTGTCAATACATGGAAGATTTTACTCTTAAGAGGTACTGACACGAGCGAACCTATTAAGTATGTGGGTTGTGGTGACGAAATCTTTAAACCGTATATGCGTCAAATCTAAGCTGAATGTGTTTCTCGAAAGTAATAAAATTGACGCATGATTCAAACAATCAAAGGAGACACACGATTATCAGTTCGATTGGAGCTTCACTGTTCAGAACGATGATTGGTGAGGATATTATTAAAGACTTACCCATCCAGCAATAGGGGTCACTTAAAAAGGAGACGCATTTATTCAATGCAGCTTCAAGTCGGTAAAAAAATCCCTTTATCCCCTGGTTAAGTAAACTCCAGCCATAGGTCTCGATCTGAAGGGACTGTCGCAGTATGTCAGAGAGGCTGCCATTGCGCCAGTCCCAAGAGGAGATATAAGTGAATTGTTCATCGTCTAGGAGAAACTCACCAGTGGACAGCTCATCATCAGTCAGTAGTTGGACATTTTGCGCAACCAGCTTCACCAAAATGTCAGGATGGATAGCTGGTCACAGTTGAAGCTGCGGAAGAAGTACGGAAATTTCCATCAGCGAACTTTCTATAGTTCATTAAAGAGTTATACATTAGAAAGCTTGCGTGTAAATGGCAGTCAAGTAAAACTTCATTTTAAGTCGATGGCAGTATGTATGTTTTTTTCTTGACATAATAGGAATATATAATAAGTGTCAATATCTTGTAACCATTTCCCTTTTTTTTCACTATTTAGCGAGCAGTACCAGACATACAAACCCAAAGACATCGAAGTCAAAATCAAGCAGAACAAGTTATAACATTGAAAACAAGAAGGTTTGAAGGACTACAAAGGACATCTTTGTTTAAGACAAGTTCTAATAAAATGGGAAGTTCACACGAAGAAATGGAATAGTTTTCATTAATTTAAGGAGGGTGGCAGCTCAGTCAACCCAGCCAGAGGATAACAAGCTTTGAGGATCCGATCCAGTCCTCAAACGCACCACTTATAAGATCCACTGTAAAGGAATTTTATTAGAGTTATCCCACACGTTGGTAACGACATCTTACTTAATTTTGAACGAAAATAATCTTTTCTTAGACAACTTCAATCAATATATAATATATCAAAAACATATATTAGCGACGATCCTCGCCGATCTTTTTAAGTAGATCTTCAGTTAAATTTTGCTGTACGCTTATATAATTGTTTACAATATGGGTTTTGCATTTTTCAAAAATACACAATTCTTTCTGTTAAGGGAGTTCTACAAGGATCGAAAAAGATAGTAATTGGATGGTTTATAAACGAAGTGAGGTAAAACATAACAATTAAGCTTGTAGAGTTTTCGGCGGACCACTACTAATGCGCGAGGCCGGGCTTTATCGTTATAAAACATAAGTTCTCTTTCATTGACCACTGCCGAAAATTTTTTGTGTTCATTACTTTCAGCGATTAAGGTATTCACAGTCCTTCACTGAGATAATTCTATTGTTGTTCGCGAAGAGCTTAGAGTAGAGCACTCGCCTGCAATCCCGTCAAATGCATAGACTGAACATTCCGGAATGTCCAACTATTGCTTTTGTTTTGAGTGCACTACCACGCCTTTATAATGACCTGTTCGGTTTAACGCTATTGTAGATTATCATGGTTTCTTCCTTAGCCGGTATCAGCTTTACAAGGAAAAAGCTTCTACATGTGGTGCACCAACTGCTAATCGATCCAATCATGAGAAGTCGAAATGACAACGTTGGCGTAATAGCTGCTTGCTAAATGGATTTGAAGGGTCGATTTGGAGATTCTCCGCAAACTAGCAAAGGTTTATATGAGTGGTCTTGTCGACTGCAGTAAGGATTTCAGCGCCCTCATGGCCAGAAGGTTAACTTTCGCGTGCTTTGTCTTTCATGCTGACGTCGCCACTTCGAAAATGGCCTAACCGCTTCCTAACCGTGCTGTTGGCCACGTTATGCATGAATCTCCTCACGGGTTCAAGTTAGCCCTTTTCAGAAAAAAATTTCAAAACGACCAAATATGCGTTTGATATCTCCATCTTTGGCAATTTGTGCGATTCAACTGAAGGGTGCAATTGAATCAAACATGGCGCCAAAACAAAACCGGAAGACCAGTCAAAACAAAGTTACCAACCCGTTTTCTTCCTCTGTTCAACTTTGTTTGTGGCGCCATAATTTAAACGGATTAAGAATTGTTTGCAGACTTGTGAGACAACCCATTGTTAAGATTAGTTTTTGTTCAACAAACTTTATCAGATGCCTATATGAGGATTGCCTGACTATTTGCGTATCTTTGTTGAACCTACTTGAGGCATCCAAGCTGAACTACGCCTACCAGACTCTGCTACGTCGACAAGAATACATCTATAGTCTATCGAGTTGGACATGAAGTGAGGCGTGAACAGTTCAGGAGCTGAATAAATCGATAGCAGGACAATTCTTGGCGGAAGCCAAATGACAGGTCTGGTCTGATCTGGTCTGCTAGTTTTTTGAGAGATCGGGAGCGGGACAAAACTATTGCAGAGACCCTATGCATAGCTTAGACTTCAACATACATACATAGTTTAGTGTTCAAACTATCCAAAATAGGCTACCCAAAAGCATGATCGACCAATATTATACACCGGTAAATAATATGTTTCACTCATCCGTTATTTGGTAGATAGCCTTTTTCTCAACTCTTGAATATAATTTCAATATATATTCTAATAAGCATTTGTGATATTGTGCAAAAAAGAAATCTCTCCGGGATCCAGCTACAATCTGCTGGCCTCCCAGAGAAATGAGCAAAGACATTGATGTTACAAATTACAGGGTTTATGCGGTATTCCATTATGACCTCTGCCATATTTTGGTGCAAATAAATTCATATATCGATTCCAAAAACGTTCGCCGAGGGGCTTATTGCAGGTGGGTTAGGGTTCTGTAATTTAGGATCTATACTGGCTGCCCTGATTCTTCTATGTTTTAGCCCATTATATGTATTAGTTCATCTTTCGGTGAGGAAAAATTACTATCCATAGAAATGCGATGAGAGGAACAAGAGACTAGTGTAGGTTCTGGTCTTATGATGTACAAGTGTATTTATTGCATTACATCGTACGGTAGAGTTTCTAGTCCAGATGAGAGTAATAGTAGTTTATTTTGGGATCACAAACTGTCAACTTCACTACACTGGTAGGCTTCACAATCTTCTAAATAAAAATTGATCAGTTTTTGACGGACGTCCGATATGCCAATTCAACCAGTATTAACGTTAAAATTAATTAAGCACTAGTAGATATATTGGCGCGAATCTTAGTTCGAAATCGATGCTAATGATGAAATTTTGCTAGTAAAAATATCAACACAAAAATTAGGGTTCCATTTATATCTCAAATCACAGTTGTTAATTTTGGTGAACAAAGTGACTTACTTCTGAAGATACACAGGTTCTTCATCTCCCCCTTTTTTTTCTTGTAGAGGAAAAAGCGACAATAACGGTTATAGCCATAAAAGATTCTATTACGGTTCCTGAAAGTAGATAACTACTTAGCCGCATTCTAGCCTCGTGCAACAGTGAAAAATATATCTTGCATTATATGACGCCTTTTCCACCATACATCATAATTTAATGTAAAGAGTAGTGATTAATTGAAGTTCATAGCTAACTGACACGTTGTTGTATGTACCCCATATAAAACTCATGTACCTGCGGTCAGCCATTTTAGGTTCGACAGGTGGTCCATCGCTGTTCTTCTTTGATTATCGTCATACGCCTACCTGGAATGCTCTTGTGAATTTCCAGGACAGGCCTAGATTGTCTGGAAGCGAGAAGAAGTGATCAGTGAGATTTTTATTTAACCTTTCCTCAGACATGTCCAGTTTGTGCCATTACCGATAATTGCACTGATACGTCGTATAGCATATATATTTGCTACTCATATTTTCTATTGCGGGTGCTAACACGAGGTCCATAATATTTGGGTGTCCGGCAACAAATGGCGATTTTTTTCATAATCTTTTGTTTTCTTCTTATCTTTATTGCGTGGAGAACGAAACTTTATTTCTAGTTTAGGCTCTAGAAACGTTTGTTTAGCGGTTATATAGCTACGTTCAGCTTTCCTCACCCGATTGCATTTACTCAAAAATTGAAAGCTGGAGTTCTTTTGGGAACTATGTTTTGAGGCGCTTGAATGCGAGGTTCTTTATCACCTACCATATTCTTTAAAGCTCGCGTCTTTCCCAGCCACTGGTGAATGAACAGTATGTAAAACAATGAAAGAAGTTTCAAAAGGTAACAGAAATGGAGAGACGAAATAAAAAAAAAATTAATAAAGAGATGAGAAAAGGTCGTCTTAAAGTTACGGTGAATACATGTTGAAAAAAACGCCATTACTGTTTGAAGGATCTAACAGAGGGCGTGGGCAATGGGCCAAAATAAATTAGTAGAACTAATCTAACTCTGACATCTGAGACAGCCGTGTCTAAAAGTTGAAGATGGAATAAAAGTGTGTTTGTCGTTAAAAACCTTAACGGTAGAATCAACTACAATCATTCTTGCAATATACAGGAAAATGTGCTACGAACCAATCAATTTTACCGGCCAGATTCAGAAGCTTTGGTACTGAATGAAGCTTACTTACCTAGAGCAAATGTTTTAGCACTTTCAAAGACTATATATATATGATTGCTATATATGAAGATGGGACAGTAGCCAAATTCGGTTCGAAATCGACTGATTTAAATTTATACTGAAATGTCGCAAATTGCAAAAGACAATGCTCCCACCCCCTGAATATAGCCTATAGGATTGATTGATGTACACTAATTCTTATTGCAAAGAATAGAAATAGTCATTAAATTTGAAATCGACCAAAATTCGCTAAAGCGTTTGGCGCTATTTTTCAAATTTTACTCGTAAGCTTGATCTCTATAAAATGGTCGATAATTTTCTTCGTGACGCGCTGGGTCTTTTCCATATTCTTCACATGTTCTTATGTCGACGAAGCGATTGGGAATTGTAACAAATACTAGAGCGATTTTTTAGCCATCAGATATAGATACGACAGACCTAGAAGTTTTTGGTCGAACTGAAATAACAAACTTATGATTTGCTCATTATAAAGCGACCTTTAAAATAAATCTGTTGTAAACAGATTTATTTTAATTGTTGCTTATTGTTGGATCGAATCTTGAGAGCGGACTATTTTTCCTAAACGTAAGGTCACGTCAGAGTTTCAAATCCAAAACTGGGTTAGCATTGCGCCGACACATGGTAAAGTCTACAAAACCCAAAATAACGTGCGAATTGAGTACGTGGAGAACTTCGCATTGTGACGATATTGACCCAGGATGCAAACAACCGATTCATCGAGTCTCCAAGGCGAACTATTGAAGATACAGAATAATAAAAGGATGCAGTCTTCGTAGAGATAGAAATTAGCAAGCTCACTGGTGAATATCCTCCTCCAGAAAAAGTAATTTAATTTAAAGTTCTCCTACGAAACTATCATACCTTACTTGATAGAGTTACAAGGAGAATCGGACTCCAGTGTTCATTGCGACTATGAGCCCTCACCATCGCAAGTTGCATACTGAAATTTTTCAAGTACGGGATTCGTATTGCGCTAACACCACCTATTTTAAAAGCATCTCAACGATTATGTAAGTGTCCTCACGCAATCAAAAAAAAAAACACTGGCGTCAGCTAAAATTTGGCAGTCGATGGTCGGCATACTGTCGCTAGCAAAACGAATCTGTGAAATCAGCATGCACGCATACGATGAGCATGCCATTGGAGAGCGGATCTGCAGCCCTAACGTGGTCCTTATTATTGCGGAAAAATGACGGCACACTTTTCACGTGCATTATGCCGCAGTGTGAAAGCCTTTGGTTTAAGGATTTTTACTTTAGCCAAATCTGATACGGGGCGAACTACTCACAGGGTGAGGTAGGATCGGTCTTTTAGTAGCTATAATTAAAGTAAACGTTATCATTAGCTTTTAGATAGAAAATGGTATGGGTTAGTATATGGGTGCATGTTTCGTAACATAGGATCTTTGATTATGAATGACTTGGTACATCAGTGATTTTACATCATCGTCGTTTTGAGATCGAAAGTGTTGTACTACAGAAGTAAATTTACACAAATTGTGTAGGATTTATGCGTCATTCCCGGGACTTTTAAGTAGCGATTCTACTATGTATATATATATATATATATATATATATACGCCTGTGTGTGTGTACGCTAGGGGGGGCTAGGGGAATTTCATTCGAAGAGCTACCGTACACTTGGGTGATTCCACAGCAGATTGTAATCCACGAACTAATGCCCAACTTTGCTTTCCCTATTTCAGCTGCGCCGAGAGAGGTTTCTCTGATCCAAAGCAGTCGCTTCTATTCAAGCAAACATTAGCATATTCAAGAGTGAGCAAAGCAGTCGTCGCATTTGAGATGAATAGGGACGGCCAGGGATGGAAGGAATGGATTTTTTGTAGACATAATTGCGGACGGACTCATGCGCAGGCGGCAAAGAATGCATTAAATATCATCGCCGGCAGCGGCTACCACTCCAGCTACTATTACTTCACTTCGTTTAAATAATACAGCGTTTTATTGTGCAGACGTTAATAGGGCTATGTGAAGTAAGTTAGCAGAACCAATTTTTATTATCCAGTTCTCAAGATAGGTCAATAACAAACGATTTCGTTTGGAAATGAGGCTTCATTGAGACAAAGTTGCACCTGAACTTGGATTATCACTTCGCCTAAACTGCATTATATTAAAATTCGGCAAATACCGTATGTAGGTCTTTTTAAACAATGGTTATTTTTCAAGGAAATGTAAAAGCTTGTGAAACATATAAGCGACCGACATGTGCTACGTGTGTGTATATATACCTAAATATTTCGGTCGCTGTTACTGAGGTGGAGACAAGAAGGAGACTCGCATACATCACGTTTGTGCCTATAGTAATGCGACGTTACTATGGCTGGCAGTAACGAGATGAGAGCGAGCCCTCGAAGCTGTGGAACTTGTCAATTCAAGGATGAACGAAACAGTCCGTTAAGCTGCTAGACTAAGGATCTTTGAGTATGAAAGGAATCGTTACCAAAAGTACAATTTCTTGACTGGATGGTTGAAATGCGTGCGCATGTGCATTAGCAAACGTAGTCCCTGTAGCTGAGAGTATGTTCAAGTTAGTTTAGCAGGTGTTGCAAAGTTAGGATGATGATTCAACAATATTCGAGATAATCGCATGGTCTCGTTACAGCAACACCTGGACGATTGTCAACCGGGATTTATCTTATACCTAGAGAATTGGCAGGAACTAGTCAGAACTTGGATGAGTCTAGGCCGTATATTGGGGCACATATGTGGGTAGCGCGGCCAAGTGTTGCGGGTTTTGCCAATAGCCCGAGGCGTTTACGTCGCTGTCGTCCCTTAACGACGAGACTTTGCTCGAATAAATAAGTGCGTCACCACTACGTGTTAATATGCGTATATACATTTATTTCCAACTTTAAACTGTGCTTTTTTTAATAGAGCGTGGTCGGGGTACTTTACCTGATTTTGACTGCTTAATTCGGAGTTCTTTATCTGTCTCCTAGTAGCTGTACGTTTACTTTAGGGCAATGTTCTACGGATCCGATTGCATTCACCTACTGATATGAACATCTGCGCCTATTGTTGAAAATCGATTTCGCGTCCGGAGTCAAAACTGAACGCAGGAATGGATTACCGCTATATGAGAGAAAAGATGCAAGTGAGCCTATTGCTATTATTGACACTCGCTCAGTTATACGCCGCTCCTTCGTACATATTTTTCTTATAATATTTTACCAAGCTGAACAAATATAATAGCTATACCTGTACAAATACTGAACCAATTCGCTTGGAGACGGGTCCACCTCCACTATAGCCTACAACTCGCTACCCTTCCTATCCGTAGGTGCTCTTCTACGAACGTGTTCGTTGAGTTCAGAATGTCCTTTCGGCATCTTTCGAACCAGCGGCTCACAAAGTTACTTACGATAGAATTTTGGTCAAGTACAAGGTTTATACGATAAGCTGTCTCGGCCCCTGTAGCTACTACTAGCTGAAACGCATATTCGGCAGAGCGAATGGTTTCAAAAATCCATTGTGAATACTACCGTCGGCTTACGTGCGAACCTACTCGACACTGTTAGCGAACGAAGGACGACGCTATCTTCTCGCCTGGGCCCCCTCTGGCGGGCGGTGAAGCTAGACTCTTCCTTTGTCTACGACGATCGACCTAATCTATTCGCTGGACTTCCACACTCCAATCTTTTTTCTTGAAATGTTTGCACCATTCAGATACTGTCCCTTTTCTCCGGAGCGTCCTAACCTTTGAAGAATCTTACTATTGAAATATATAGATATATGGTTTAATTGATAGCTCTTTGTGGAGATGAGTTATTCAGTACCATTTAGTGACTGGCTTCTGTTGACATGTTCCTTCGAAATTTAGTAGACACTGAACGGACCCGCACGTCTTGCCCGCACCTGTATTATATTGATCGTCTTAACAAATCTGACCGATTTTTCGTGGTCTATTTCGTTGCAATCACCCTATTCGGCCAAACCCGTTATCCTTCTGTAGCCTGTTGTAATACGTTCGTCAAGAAATTCAACCAATTCAGGTTTATGTCCTTCCGGTATAGTTATATAACGTAATTAGCGAGTTTTTTTTTTTAGTATCGGCTGATTGACCCTGTTTCTGCAACGCACGTAACTAAGGGGTCCAGTAGGCTTCCACCAGATTTTGAATAGATGCTGCGATGGATAAAGCCGAGTAATCTATAGATTTTGTTCCTGCGACGTTGCCAAGGCTTCTGCCAGAATGAATAATTAATTATTAATTGACCCTGCTCTTACGTCACCAAAGGTTAAGGATTGTTTATATTTTTTTAAAAACGAATTTTTAAGCACATTCTTTTTAATGAAGACTTATACAATATGGGTATATATTTGATATAATTTATATGCTTTGCTTAGCGTAACGGTTCTCAGGACATCATCAACATACAATGGTTTTTGTCTTTTTTTTTTATAATGAGTAATTGAACATACTAAACGAAATAAGACTATAGTAGCCCATAATGATTTTCGGTTGATACACTGATTATGTTTCTAGGACGTCGGCAAGGCCTAGTTTTTAGTTGCTAATAACGATTATATATGCCTATAATTTTATTTTTTCGCATTTTTCCCTAAAAATTAATTAGGAAAAAAATTCACGCTTGCATTTGTCGCTTTAACTGTCCGGTCGAAACTTGCCCAAAAAACACTCAAGACATATATTTACGCCATTGTTACGCAAGCAAACCAATAGAATTTTCACTCAAACATATCGATTTTAGGTGTAGTTATATGTATTGCATTAGCTTGTGATGATTTATTGATTGGTGCCAACAAAAATCTTCCTTGCGCAGAACATTAGTTAGATAACTATTTTTCAAGCTGTATTTTCCATCTGAAAACAGAGATTTGGGTATAGGGTACATTGAATTTGATTCTGCTCGGAGAAATCTTTCGATCGGTATTAAGAACGATCCTTCTTACGTAGACCTCCATGTACACTTTTGCTACCATTTTGTCAGTAAGAGAAGATTTTTCGCTGAAACTCAGCAAATGATAGTCAATTTCGTACAACCTTCTCATAGACACATATAAGAGAATCCCGTAAGAAATCCCGAAATTTCTTCCGAGAAGAAAGCATTGATCTCGGCGGCTCCATCTTATGCACAGCTCTAAATTCAAATAGTATTTGAATAGACAGATATGGGAAATGAGCAGCTTACGAGCATATTGTACATGGGGCATCTCTATCGTTGTAAGCTTTCGGCCTCCTTTAACATGTGCATATACATTTAAATTCGATACCCTTAAAGGTGTGATTTAATTTTAAGAAGATGTCGGCTTATACCGTACGGCGTCGTTACTCAAAGCCACTATTGAGGAGAGAATGACTTTTCGAAACCTCGACAACCTATTAGGCTAGTTCGCCTAATAAGTAAGTGGTTCGACTAAGAAGGGGCGGCACCTAATTTTAACAAAAATACTACAGATAGAGGCATGACAACATATGTAAAGGGGCAATATTTAGGGAAAGTATTTTGTACTCCTAAATCTTGACGGAGATTGTGTAAATGGAGTAGGTGTCCAAATTAACTCGCCTCCTTGTACCAAATGTATTTAGAATCGCCAGAACACTCTAAAGCGAGGAAAAATATATTTTAAGTATTAAAAAAAAAAAAAAAATCCATATTTTGTGCATGTAAGTTATGCCAACAGCGACAATGACAAAAATGCATAATTCGCTGCCGATGCTTGCAAGCGGTGCACGCTTCCGTTTGGAACAATTCATATTTCGATAAACATAGTAAACGTCACCAATTTTCTAGCATTTTCGAATTTATTTCTCACAAGTTTATTTACGGAACGTTTAACGATGCAGTAAACAGCGAGCGTTCAGAGTTTCTCCGAAATTGAAGCTCTACTAGTTCTACCAATGTCGAGCTATTCAATTTTCGAGACCAAAATGAAGTTCCTGTTGCAGATTAGAAGCAGCACAACAGTTATTATACAACTACGGTTTTAGTAAACGAATAGAAGATATGTACAATTGTTTCACACTACTCTGCCAATAGTATTGCAGCATCATGTTTGACTAGTGATAGATATATATATATATATATATATAGTGATAGAATTAGATAAAAAAAATTCGATCCTATACACATGCATAGGAGCTACGATGAAAGCCCCTTTCGCTGCAAAACTGCGCCTCTCATAAGAGACTTTGTGTTATATTCTGTCTTTTTTGCTGTGAGCAGAGAGACGGAGGGCTGACTCGAGGGATTAAAAATTGCGTTGCTCTGTATGTATGAACTGGCTTAAGGGTTTGCTTAGGAAAGACCATTCGGACTTTGTGCGCGCACAAGTGTCGACGACAGTCAAGATCATTTAATTCCACGTCGCGGTTTGAACATCCAGAGAGAACGGGGAGGTATCCAAGGATGCGACGGTGTCCCATGCTCCCCGTGGTGCCTCTTACACAGATCTGTTCATATAGTTCCTCTGCGTTAGGTCACCAACGATGGGTAGCCACAATTACCAATTCACCGACACCTCATCCACTACTGCTCCTTCCTTGGCAATTGTCTGATCTCTTGATTCACTATTAAAACATCCAAAATGAAGGAGCCGTTCTTTTCAGCTACAGATCCACAGTGAGCACCCCAAGCTTCTTGCCAAGGAGATCGTATATTTTTCACTGGTGCCAGCGTGCTCCATTACCTCCTGCACTGTTTTTTGGCTTCGACTACGGAACGAGTGACCATTACGCGTCTTTGCGAGTAGGTAACAAAATCAACTTCATCAGGAGGTTACATACGAAACTAGGTTGGAACTAGGCCGCAGCCCAACCCACAGGCTCTAGCGGATTAAGAAGTTTTTAACCTTAGACGTCACGCATGTGGAATTTGCTCAAGCATAAAGAAGACCACAATACATTTAGTCAAACTTATATAATTGGTTTTAGAAATTATGCATTTTTAGAATGTTCTTCAAACAGTGAACGACGACATATAAAGACTTACTTCGATATACCGTCCTGCGGTATCAGTGTTCTTTTTAAGGTGCGTTAAGGGCATGTCTAACCATGCAAATTTTGAACAACTGAAATTTTCTCAAGATACGATTAAGTGTGGCAGCATACGGCACTTAGAAGTGCAATAAATATCATGGAATTGACAATTGCGTGACGAGGAGGGATCCTTATATAAGTTTTCGCGCTCTCTCAAAATAATTAGCTTCTTTTCCTCATTGAAAGTTTTAAATAAGTTTTAATTACCTGTGTTGCCTTCAGTGGAAATCAACGTGATCTGTCA
The DNA here is from genome assembly GCF_002532875.2 of Varroa jacobsoni. Classification (NCBI taxonomy): domain Eukaryota; kingdom Metazoa; phylum Arthropoda; class Arachnida; order Mesostigmata; family Varroidae; genus Varroa; species Varroa jacobsoni. The sequence goes on from NW_019214310.1 coordinate 108,112, forward strand.
AAACTTCTGTGATACTGTTTAAATTGTCAGTAACTGAAGCGGTTTAGACTAAGGCGTCAACATAATTTAACGATTCAATTACTACTGAAACTGAGATTCTTTATAGGAGATAAGAAGACCTCTTCCCATTCGTTTAGAGGACGCGATACGTAGTTAGTTTACCGTAAATGTCTCAGAGGGTTGTCCGGAGAAAAAATGAATACGTGGTCTAACGAAGCCCTATCTCCATCAAGCTACGTTGCCTCGATTATGTATGCTTACCAATTTATGATACTCATTAGCCTTGATATGCCGCTTCTGATGGACCTGATGATGAAGGTACTACTGCTACAAATTAGCTGCAATAGGCAATATCTGCTCTATATCTGTATGTACATGCTCATCTTCATGTACGTTCGAACTTTCGTGCATGTATTGATGTGTGATTCTTGTTAATTAGTTCCCATCAATGCACTAACCACACATACACGTACCAAGCTATGTGTATGGAAAGAAGTAAATGTCTGCACATATTCACCGGGCACCTCTTATGTGATGACGAGTGGTCGCCTTATTAGTATAGCACACACTCTTCTTCGTAGTGTGAGTCATTTGATGATCAGTGGGAGGGATGGATAAGTGGCTGATCTAACGACGTATGGCAGACAATTCATCTCGGGCACCGGCATCTTCGTATCTTACGGTTCCACCGTTGTCTTGTTGTCTGCCTGGTGGCAAAACCGGACGGCGCAGTGGAAATGCATTCGTCCTGAATATCCTGATCCGGTCTTTATTCTTCGCACATCGATGCAGCAGCTGTTTTCTAAGAAGATGACTCTTCAGAGTGCGCGATCACTATTACATTCTTGCCCACACAACCTTATGGCCGTTGCACTGCAGGCTATATAAAATAAGGCATCTATGCAAACACATTGGCTAAAAGACAAGTGGGACATCTACCTCGCCCAGTAAACAAACCGTTTATCTATGATAGCCTCATAATTGCGCGCACAAGGTAGCACAGAACATTGAGAAAACGAAAACTTTGTAGATGAAGGGTTGACGCTTAGCCGATATTCTTGAAATAAAGCATGCATAAATTGTACGTTTGTTCAATTGAGGCAGTGATTAATGCGACAAAAGGTGTATTGTGAAATAGTTTTTTTTTTGCTAGTAACTTTCGATGGAGCGACCTTCCCTTAGTTCCTTTTTGAGCCAGACTATGCTCGTCTGTATTTGTCGCCAATTGTCTTATGAGTCCTATCAAGCAGAGGTTAAGGCCATTCTATTTGTTTCCCATTGGCTTGTTCATATCGTGTCGTGCTTACGGATACCTCAAATATTCCTAGTTATTCCTAGTCACTGGCGAACAAGCTGTGGATAATGCTGTAATTTTCACAAAAAAAAAAAAAAAAAACAGGGACGTTTATTGCAACACTGCGTAAACGTGTACAAATGTGGACGTACGTTACCTGCCGAGTGTTTGCGGCTTCCAGTTTCGTTACCCAAACATACTTTAAAACGTCAAGTTACGCATTGCGCCTCTATTTGGAGAAAGAATGGAGGTTTCGGTGAAGTTTTTTTTTACATGTGCTAGAAACGTCTGTCCTAACGGTTATGTTCGATATAACCCCATTGACCGCGATTACAGTTTTGATTCGGGTTTTAGGCTCATAGACTCATTTCAAATGTTCCCGTTGCAATCCAGCAAACACATTCTTGATAGTAACGAGTGAGCGGGTCTTCGCGCGAAGTGAGCGCGAAATTTCTGTACCCTCGTTCAGTAACTTTCCATGCATAGTAATCCAACGGGTTTATATCTCGGCTGATTGGCGGCCAGTGTGCTTATTTGAAAACAGGCTTATATTTTCAAATGCCCAACCTAGCATTAATTGGCTTGTATGAGCCACTATATTATCTTGTATTTCAAACAGCTAAATTATCCACGAAACACGGATTTATAGAATATGCAAATACACCTTTTTTTTTTTTTTGGTGATACGCGAATCCTTTATTCGACACCACAATCAGAACGTAGAGTTTAGCCGAAAATTTGCGCTGAGTTGTAGTGGGCACATTATTTAGGCCGTGAGCAAACCAGCGACCCATTTTTACGCTCACAGTCTGTTGTTAGAAAAAAATCACAGGCAAGGTCCTGCTTTATTCTTGAGTGAATTGACTGAGCAGCAAAACACATGAACCAAATGTTTAATATTTTTTTTCCTTAGAGAGACTTTTCTATCATATAACGTTTACCTGAGGTCTTTGTAAACGATCCACGCCATAGCACGCTCACTCGCATTGCGAAACAATAAAAGGATCGTTAGAAATACGGTTTTGACGACAACGATTAACTTTCGAGTCCGCATTTCTGTTATTTTGAACTGAAACCTACTTCTGTTTCTTCTATGGCCGCAAACTCATTCGCAACGTGGTATATCATCGACAAGGGTTCCTCCAGCGCGTAGAGATAATACATTAGCTGGTCCCTATTCAAAGATCGATAATGAAGCATTGAAACGGAGACGAGTTTGTTATCTCGTTATGGAAGGAATAGGCTCCCGTCGGATACTAGAAGTAGCGAATTAACGCATTACTGTCAACGACAAATAGAGATAGATATCTGTCCGAATTTAAATGCTATATATATATATATATATATATATATATATATATTATATTTACTGTTATCAAGTAGGAAAATCACACTATTAATATTAACACTCATAAATGTTAGTTTTGTGCTGCTTTAATTTAGTTAACTATTATACATGCATTACCCTCTGTTGGAGCACAAACTCGCTGACCTAACTTCTGCATTGCCACTGGTAGCCGCATGATCTATAATAGATGTTGGTATAAGATAAACGACAGGTAGCGTATCTTCGGCAAGATAGAAAATGCAGTTTGTTGTAAGGCGACGTGTCGTCACATTGTTATGCATATGGAATCACGCGGTGCCCTAAGATAGGATACGACGTGTTCAGGAAGAACCACAAATGCTATCTACACATCATCATAGCAGTAATAGAGTGGTTCACATGAGAGTAACAAAATCTAACACATGTCAAAGAAGAAGCGGGGGAAAGGCTGGCTAGTTTTAATAGTAGAGCACAACAATAAATTTTACCTTCACCCCTTCCGCCGGCCATTGATCATTAGCCTGCGAGACAAAAAAGAAATACGCATAGGCACGATTAGATAGTAGCTTATGCAGCATGCCACAATACTAATATATAGTAGTGGGCGATGTTGCCTAGGACAGTTTGTTCCGTTGATGTCTCCAGTCCGTCGTTATTCATTTTAACTAGCTGTATCGGCACGCCCTAAGGAAAAGAGGAAACAAGGACAAATGCTGCCTGCTTCTCATACTATATAATAATAGTACTTCTAATACTGCCAATGAACAGGACGAACAAACTTAGCTCGACCAGCAGTTCATCGTTGCACGCCGCAGTACATAGCCACCCCCTCTATTTGCACTAGTCAGCCTGCTACTTCTAATTCTACTATACTTTTCATGGTCCTTTACATCGTATCTGCTGACGAGGACAGAATCACACTCAATCAAATGATCTACCTGTTCGGCGTTGGACGATGGAGCCCGACGGCGGAGCCAGTTGTTCCCGTGTGATGCCAGTGCGTGATAAATAGACCTCGGAGTTCCAGCTTCTTTGGGTGAGAACCGAGAGGTGACGATGGGGTAGGCGAGAAGAATAGTTATCTTATCAGTGGCGGCAATGAGTCGAGATAGTAGTTTCTACCTAACTGTGTATGCTTGTACCACTTTGGTAGGTGAGGGTCACGTGCGTATACCCGTTGCATTTTCTCGTAGGCGCACACGCACACGCACACGCACATATATATATATATATATACAAGTACATACAGACAGACAAAATCTACAGATGTAGTATCCGAATCAGCGAAGATGCAGACCTTTGTACAGAGTTTCGCCCTATGCGCGTCGATGTGTGTCTGTATCGATAGTTATGTATAGCCGCATGCATGCCTTTGCTGCTTCTATGGTAAGTGCAGGCCACAGACTCGCTCACTCAGTCACTTACTTACCCAACTAAAGTCCTACAGCAGCAGCAGCAGCAGCAGCAGCAGGCCGTTGCCTCAATATTCTTCGTGATAGTCAAAATGTTGTTGTAACGAGAAGGCTGGACGACGCTGAAGATGGGCAAAGGAAGAGAATCGCGCGCCCGTCCTCGGTTCAACTCGCTACCGCCGCCGTCGATGAAATGGTGGGCTGGGCGTTACGAGGGAGATTACGACAGCGCAAATGGGACTGAATGGCGGAAAGGAGCTCACGTGTGCCACGAAGGACGAAGGAGTATCAAGAAACAAGAAACGAACCCCTCCTCTTTGAATTCTCGTAGCCGATGAGGGTGTTGACAAAAGGCATTCGTTGGCTACATGTCTGCCCTCTGACTATGATCGTCTCCTTGGCTTCCCACTGATTTGTTTGTCCTTTACTTGGTAACGGCTGAAAATTGTGTATTCACGTTGTATCGGTTCAAATTGCATACATGCTACATGAGACATGTGTGATGTTATAGAATGACTGCAGCGGCACTCAAATTAGTCGGCAAAATAGGCGGAAGCTTACCTGATGGCATTCGATTATCCGGCTAAGTTTGAATGTATATTCGGACACTGACGGTTTGGTCCCAAACCATCGGCTAACGATTAAGGCTTTCATACCGTTACTGCGTCCGAGCTAGCAGCTGTTTACAATTTATAAATTTGATAGTAAGGATACATCAAATATCGAACTTTTTCGCAGAATACAATGTATGCTAAGTAATAACATCGTCACCAAAAACAACATCTACACATTTTCGTTAATAACTAGCTACCTCATAGCAGTCCTGTTTATAATTTTGGCTTGTTTAAACTATTTAATTGCTAAGCGGCCCGTCTCCGCTTCTGTATGTTTAGGATGGGAGCCTTGTCGCTTACGTCAACTACGTGTCTCCTTGCTTCGAGCATTTGCTCGTCAATTATATAGTGGATTGGCTGAACAACAGCTGCGAAGGCTGAATGGTTTTCGTAGCTGTGACAAACAAAATGACGCTCGACTGGTGACAATTTCCCGAAGCAGCAGCAGCAGCATCAGCTCATTCTCAGGAGGATTAGTCTTATCTCAGCGCAGTGATCTCTCGTGGCGCGCGAAATTCTAGTATGTTCAGTTTGGTCGGTGGCAGCAGCGACAAGGATCCAATGTGGTGCGAGTGCGTGGTACCGCCGCCATCAGACTATAGAAGGGAACAGCAGTTAGAGCTAAGACATTCATTCGATACGGCAGTGCGAGCCCTAACAAACGATCCGTACTATAAACGACAACGGCAACGCGATATATAGGGCTTCCGCAGTTACAGTAGCTGCACATTAGCAGAGCGAGCTCCGTCAAATTCATGAAGGCTATACGCAAAGTCGAGCCGTTGCGGCAGGGTGTGCTTTATGCGACGGTGCGTTGAGGGAGAAGTGACACGCAATAGCCTCCTCCTTACCGCCTTCATGAGAGCGAGGCGTCACACATGAAATAGGAGTGCGCGTGTAAAATTGATATTGTGTAGCAAAAGCGTGACTAAAAATATTATGGACCGTGAATTTGAATACTTGTTGTATACTGATTGGGCCGACAACAAGCAGACGTCAATAATTTACAAAATATATGTTATTGCGCATTTAGTTTACGTAAAGATGGAAGAATCTAGCATATCCGACTAAAAAAACTTGTGTGCCTTCATTAAATCAAGGCAATGCTCCAGACTGCTCAAATGCAATTAATGCAAGGCAATGCTCAAAAATATATGTTAATACCTTCGAGTATTGCTTAGTCAATTCCTATTTTTGAACAACCTAAACCGAACTCTAGATTTACATGTGTTTGACCGTAGCGTTAACTTCGAGAGAAATTTCGTCAACGATGGAGCCTTTCAAAACATACAAGATTAATATGAAAGTTATTCAACAATTTCTTTCTGTAATTCTTAATATTGTCACATATAGCTAAAAATAGTATGCAGACATCAGCGAATAAATCTGACTCTATTGTGTTTGTTTTAACTTTTCGGCAGTTCGTGCATAGTCCAGTTTACAGAATCTTTTAAACCAATACACTCTACCCCTCTGAAGGATTTATTCATTTTCTTTAGTAGTTACGGCTTCTCTATGCACATAACGTACAGCTAGAACGATCGTAGGGAGTTATACCGTTGGCTGAGGACATCTGTTAAACACCTACGAAAATATGGTTGTACCAGCAGCAGTCATGTCCTGCGTCTCGTGTACTCCTTACCCATTGCGTTGTCGTTGCCGATATCATAGCAAGCTCTGTTGCCGCGGTGGTATCAACCAGCGGCTTCGCTATCGAGCTTGATATGTCTCTCATCTACTCCGTCTTTAACAAATAGCCTCTTATCAGATCTACTAGTCACGTGACTCGTAGTGGGAACGGGTCGTTCCCCTGATAACCCTCCCCCCTCTCGTAACGCCGGCTCTATTTTTTGGGTTGACTAGGTCCTGTTGTTCACTGCCTTTGGTTCCCTGTTCGGTTGCTAACGCACCCAGTCTCTTCTCTCACTTCAGCCCTCAATCCCGCCGGGTATTAGCAGGTATTACATATCCTTACAACGATATGCGACCAGTGTGCACCATGCTCTAGAATAGAGAACGCTCTGCTCTTTCTATCAGCTTCTCCAAACAAAGCCTTTATTGTCCCGAAACCTCTACAAATGTAATTTCCCGAATTTCAAATTTACGCGCGTCAAAACTATCAGTGGGGCAAAGACTAGGCACTGCTCTTTAGTCGAAAACAGAGCCATTCTTTTTTCGGTTACTCTGAAGGAAGAGAGACATGTATACCTCCTGGTAAAAATAATGCTTACGAATATGGTTTATGTAGTTATATGCGAAATAGATTATTATTAGCTTAGCCTCTTCGCGCAAAATAGAAGCTGTGGAATCGCGCGCTTGGCGCCAAGTTTGAACACCGGCTGGTTTTGGAAAGCTATTAGCCCTTTTTTCACCTACCACTACTAAAACTGAGATATGTGGGACTTCGACAGAGAAGGAAATCTTCGTTCTATGTCGTAAGATAGTCCCGACTCGCTTTTTGAGAGAAACAGGGAAAGGGGAAAAGGGGAAAGAGAGAAACAGCCAAGAAGCCCAACGGAGATAACGAATGAGTGCGATCGCGACAACGTTCTCAGAGAGAGGTCTATTGGGTAACTTCAGTGCCCTCTATCGCGTATGTATTAGTAGGTGATGATAGTTGACGGATTATTTTTTAAAGAAATAGCCCATATTACTCAAATATAGCGTAGCGTGATTCATAATTAGAGATGCGCAATATAGAAGCACGTTACCTGAATTCGTGATAGTATACTGTGAATGTTTACATCGATTCGTTTTAGAAAGCGTTTTAGTAAACGTGGGGCTTGAGATATGTTCTAGGCATCGTCTGTTACAATAATCCCTGCTAATCCTATTTATTCTGTATCTATTTCTTTTGGGATTGCAAAGTATATATTAAAAATGCAATATGACATTAGTTTTGAAGTGTTAGAAAAGCTTGTGAAATGCTTTCTTTTGTAACAGCAGTGTAACAGTCGATGCAAACTCAGGTTATTTACTTATGATCCCGTGTTTGAACCCACAAAAACTTAGGTTTTCGAGGGCTTCTTCGAGCGCAACAGAACCAGGATGACTTTAAACCCACTGTGCAGCTTATTGCGGCTTCGGCTGAAAACGAATGAAGCGTCAGCGTTCATACTTGTCGAGTTGAGTTGTCAATTTCGAGATATGTATTCATGTACCAACTTTCGGAGCATTCTCTAAACGCTTTATATTTAGTACAGCTAAATTTTTGTTTACGTACATATAAGAATGCTTATAATTATTAAGGAAGCGACAAAACTCTTTAGCCAGTGGTTCAGTGAGATGATAAAAGTGATAGGCTTAGCTGGTAATAGCTATTTTCATTATTTGACGTATATGGCGAAATGACATTTACGTGTTGTACTGTCCATTTTTCTTCAATGCCTTGGGTAAGCTATTACTAATAAAATGCCACGTTTTTACGTATACTGTCCGCGGGACATAACTTATTACTAACGTCAATGATAAATGCAAGTTAATTTCAACAACCGTAAGTGAAATCACACGTCTCATATTATCGTGTTCTGTAGTTCCCTTACGTTAAACTAAAAAAATTTATTCATTAGATTTTAATTATCCTTCAAAAAAAGACACTTGTCGCCAACAGGCGTCTCGCATAGTTATAGAGGCTACCTGAATCTATCTTAAGAAGACAATGCTATATAATGACTTTACGAAGCAGCTTGTACTTAGACAATATCCCATTAATATTATATGCCATTGTCTCAGTTAGCTGTCTCATGCCAGTCAGCGGAGTCGGCAGAGCAGTGGCTTGCGACGACTATTCCTGAGGCGCCTCAATGCGTACTCAAACATGCTTTTTCTCATTTATTATAAAATCCATCCTTTTGTTTCTGTTTCCACGCGATTTCTTCATCTTAATTGAACGCAATCACTAAAGAAACGCAGTCTTGTATTATAGATGAATTGATAGGGCTATTCTTCAGTGCGGGGATAGCGTGTTTGCTAATATACAGGATTTGCCCGACCGAGTTCTACAAGTTACGTACAGCGGAAACGTACCATTTCTACTTACTAAATGAAATTTTTGTTAACTCGCTCAAAGGTTCAGAATACGAGAACTTGTACCTATGAAGATCAAGTGACGGGTTTAAGTCAATGGGACGAAATTTTGTGGTCTTTGGCTTCTGATAAATGAATGTGTGAAGGTACGATAAGAAAACTTATCAGCTATTCAGTTTTGTTGCCTCTCAAAGTAGACGGCATTGTCCGTAACATGCGTTTTTTCACAGAGGTCTGCAAGCCTTTTACTGTGCGGTTTTTTATGAATTTATTTTCGAAATCCGTAAGTACTGCTACCTGATTCGTCGTTGAAACCACTCAATTGATTAGTTAAATCATAAATAGTAATAGTAGTTGGTAGTAAATCCGATCACGTATACGCTTTATAAGTCCGTGTTCTCTTTATTTATATCTTTTTAGTACTATCACGCGTTAGTGATAGTTGTTTTAGCATGTATGAATGAGCACTCTCCTGTCGAATGTTTTTAGGATCCTGGAGCTCGCTCACTTCTACGCTCATATGGCTCCTTAGTTGACCAGATGCACCAAAAGTAAAAAAACGCTTTATTATTGTTAAATATACATTTATTTACACTTGAAAGCACAACACGTCTATACAGATACATGTATTCTGTGTCTGTTCCTTTCGAAATGCAGGTTTGTCGTTGTTTGATACACACATTTGGCTTTAACCATTTGGAAATTATCATTCGAAGTCTACGAAGCCTTGCTCCATCTATACACACGTACATATTTACACTGAGATCAAACATCGCCCTCGACAAATCCATCGTCACTTCATTTACCTGATTAACTTAAAAGTAAAGCAAAAGCTGAATAAATGCCCGCTATAAGTAGGCAGCTATTTTGTCCTGCTGGAACAAAGTCAACCTTTTGTCCATGCGCAGTTTTCTTGCATTAAGTAAAAACATGTGTTTTAGTAAAAACTCACTCTGTATACTAATGTATATAGATAAAATGATGTAATAATAAACTAAACACGATTTGTTGTTCGCATTTGTTATCATATGATGCTAGATCACCATATTTGAAATATATTATGGAAGGGCACTCCTTAAGTACATACGCGACCAGTGGCCGGAAGACTCTACAATAACATCTCTGTGCACAAACACCTCGTATCTAATTTTTTTTTTGTTACTTTTTATGTTACTAATGCAAAACAAAGCTCTGTTTAATTACTAACATTCTCATTCATAAATTAAGCACAGAGTAGTTCTCACTAGTGGTGACGCCTTTACGAAACGTAGCTTCTGTCACACTGCATAAAGTAACCGATGAAGTCCTGTCAGAACTATTTAAACAATGTTTTTTTTTTTTCTGCACGAATCACTCTCTGATTTCAGTTTGAAACAGCTTTAATTCGAGACGGTTCCAGAAAACTCCGGAACTCAGTGGTTCCTCAGTCGAACCTCTTCGAGTGGCTGTTACCTGGGCGGCTGTTCACGAAGAATATCTTCAATAGAGAATGATGTTGTGGTGGCCCTACCTTCTTCCCACGCTGACTGCGGCGAGGGCGTGGGCACAGAGGCGGTGACTGTTCGGAAACTTTCAATTTGGAAACGCAGTTGAAGCGATGCCAGGTCAATGCCGAGCTGTTCAAGGTTGTTTCGAAGGCCATCAGGTAACTTTTCCAATCCTCTGCAGGTGTCTTCAAGATAGATTTGCCTAAGAACGTTAACGATGCCCTCCCCGAGTGCAGCTAAATTAGCATTTGGTTTCGTTTGTGCCCCCTGTAGTCGTTTCAGTTGACGATCTAACTGTTTTCGCAGCTTCTTCTCTTTTTTGTCTCGTTCACGACGTTCGATTTCTTCTGGTGGAATAGGCTCTCCAGAACACGTCTGTGGGTGCGCGTTATGGGCAGGCCGGCCAGGACCCTACCAAAAGATGTTTCAGTTGTAAGTTGTGATATACATTTGTGCATGAAAAGTACATTAAATAGTGAGTATAGAATAATGTAAACTATTTCGACTGAAATAATCTGACAATTATGTAATGACAGTCTTAAAAAACAGAAATTTCAGCATTAGAACCTAGTATAGTAGCGCATTGAATCAAGAATTAGTCTTTTAGGAGTTTCTTTCAATTTGTACAATATATCTACAGTGTTTCCATTGAAAATACACAAGTACCCCATTAGCAATTTCGATGTGACAGAGTAGTCGATTCCCGGGATAGTGAAGAAGATTACTTCGTTATAGTTACCTTCTTGGTGTTCTCCTTTCGTCGCCATTTTGCCCGACGATTTTGAAACCATACCTGGAATAACCAAATTCAAGCACAGAGCTCTATGACTATTTTTATTAATTTCACAGGTTTAGCATCGAATGCTTCATCGTCCAGAAGCTATATTTCACTTTTTAGTTATAGTATGTTATTGAGGGAAAAAAAGAAGGACCTTCGGAAACCGTATTTTAGGACAGCGTACAACGGTCCTATTGCACATACTACCTTTCTCCTGACATACGTTGAAAAAGCTTCCATTGTTCAACCTGTGGCTAAGTTTGACAAACTAAGCTGAAGAGGTCTGCGTGTTACGACAATTTCTCATGACTCTATGCGGACAATTGCTAAAACTACTGAAGTTTTTATGTCGCAATTGCCTATTTTACGGAAAGCTACCTATTTTGCTATTATTACCTATCTATTTGATACATATCCAAACAAGTAGAATGAATACGAGCTGCAAGCAGAAGTGCTGAAGTAAATTTAGGTGATTCATTTAGTTGCGGCTTTCGAAAGTACCAATCAAGAGCAGGTTTCGAACAATTTAACTTGCTTATGTCCTAACGTTGGCAACAATTAGGGCAGGAGAATACCCATCCTAATTAGCAGACTGATATTAATAGCCCTTAGACACAGAAACAAGCTCTAATAAGTAAAGATTCAACGTCTGTTCAGGTTATAGTTCCATAGTATTCTTTTTTATGGGTCTACACTTACGGGATAAGTGTGTTCTTCTTTGTCTTCATCAAGCATAGGTGGGCATTTACAAACACAAAACATATTATTAAGTCATCATTGGTGTATACAGCTGTTCGTTCGTGTGTACAAATTTACTTCGTTCTTCTCGTCGCGTTCGATTTTTCCTTCATTTAGTTTTTTATAGGTGCCCACCGTCGCCGTTTTAGCCAGCCAGCGTCTTCCGCCGTACGTCAGTTTACAATACAGAAGCATACACATGCACAGACAGACAAACCAATAGAAATAAACAAAAAAACACACACATACACCGCTCTTTCGTTTTTGCCTACAGCACCGGGCGACTTGTAACCACTACAAATGAGTTGATCTTCACGTAACGGGTCGGGGCGACGGCATTTCTGACCAAATGTATGAAAGTCGATTTGGACTGATGCTGCTGAAAAAGGGCCACTGTACAGCAATATCTTGCAGATACTTCGCTCATGAAGCAGTAGAAAAGTTCTCGCCGCAGTGCGTCTTTTCAACTCGATGAAAATATCTATCTATCTATCTGACTGTCTAAAGGATGATCCTGCGTGCGTGTGTGCATGTGATCGTTTGTTCCTCTATTTTCTGTGTTTGCCGGTTGGTTCTGTGGATTGTCTCTTTGGTGCCGATTGAACGTACGCTCTGCGTTCCCTCTGACTCCCTTTGGCGGCGCCCTGGTCCTTTGACGCCTGCTGCCGCGCTGGTCGCCGTTTCGGCTTCTAGTGCCAATAAAAATTTCTACAAATTTGATCGTGTTCGGGTGATTCCGCACAGTGCGAGATATTTTTTTGACGGGATATTTTTACTTCAATTTCAGCTGAGCGATTGTAGAGTCGTAGTTCTCAACGCGCTGTTGACGTGTGAGCGGTTGTCGCCGACAGAGGGGCTCAGTGAAATGCAATGGGATAATACTAATCGGAGTAATAACAAAGGAAATGACTCTCTATGTAACGCTAGATAATATGAACAGCCTTTAGCCAAAACATTTTAAACAACATTTATACTTTCCAAATATAATATTGAAAGAAAATATGCGCAAATGCATGTCGCTAACGTGTGTCCAATGACACTGGCCAGGTATGTGGTTGTGCCTTAGGCTGTAGAAATTAAGGTCAATGATATTTTTTACGTATATGCTATTCGATCTTAGCTAGCAATGAGATCGAACATGCGTCGTACCGAAATCCCATCGTAGGGATCTACTTAAACCAGCGAAGTTCAGATCTTAGCAAGACTAAAAGATCGTCGTAATCGATCGTGATAGATCGTATATGACAGAAAAATTATGGGCCTTAAATATACATGACGAAATAGATGCTTACAATGCTTGACGATTAGCGATAACGCAACTGAGAACCTATTGTTCAATAATACAAATACATTCATTCAAGCATTGATGTATGCTTTCGTCCTAGCGCTGTCCTAATTTCTATTTGGAGTTCCGCACAAATGGTTAAAGGAATTAAATCAATGAAAGCAAAAAAGAATTGGGTAATGGTGCAACAGTGGTTTGATTAGTTAGTCCTTACTTGCTTTGTATGTCGTCACAGTTTGCAGAAAGTCAGCAGGACGAAGATGAAAGGGGGCTGAATTGAATACAGTCTTCTTACCTTACGGTAGCCGTCCATAGACGATATCTGAGGACGTCGGACTTTTTTGGTACCCATCGACACTCACTATCTGTTAAATATTGTACTCATATTTCTTCGTCATCTTTGTACGGGCGTTACGTTTTAGCGGTTCTTAACATTATACTGCGCTGTTGAGAAGGGCGTGTCTAGTTGCTTTTCGCTTTGCGCCTATGTGGATCACAAACGCCTTAGAGGACGAGCCAGCGATATACCTGCTCGTCACTAGAAGGTAAAATGTACGAGACAAGAGACTACTATCGAAGGATCATCGTTGAATTTTTACCATGCAGTAAATCGAGTGACGGAAACAATGAACAAACTGGAAAGGAATATCATGGAATCTACTACCTGTTGTCAGCGTCAAGATTATGTTCAAACATCTATATAATAAGGCTGGCATGAACGCGAGGCCTATTGGTCGCAGCTTGAAACATCAAAGGAACGTTCGATATTATTTTCTGACCCTTTCTATTTTCAAGCCAGATATCCTAGACGGTCCATGGCAGGTTTAATTAATAGATAATTGGAGATTTTCAAGTTTTCCGTGTAAGTCAAGCTTTCTGTCGGCTAAAGGTTATTGGCGATATCACGGACGATACTGACTATCTAAGCCTACTTATAGGATTGAGGTGTTTAACTCAAAAGGGCTGTTTCGGCTACATCGAGGGCGTCCGAAAAATCAAATGAACTGATGACTCAACTGAGCAAAGGAAGCAAAAAAGAGAGCGAAAAAAGACGTTAAAAACCAAGATCCGTTTCTGAAGCTATATGACTTCGCCCTGAGTGGCTCCCTCGTTGACTGACTAACCGGTACTCGTCGGCATCGCCGCCGCTATCGCTGCTGCTCCGACTGTGGCTCGCAACTTGTTTTAGTGGTGCTAAGTTGCTCATCGCGCTGTTCGTCTCACAGCGGGGTGTACAACGCCGTCAATAATAGCGCGAGTAACAGCAACGATTTGAGTGGTCGTACACAAGCTATAGCGCTCGCGGCAACTTTTGAGGCGGCATGCTCACCAAGGTGATGAGCAACGCCCGCCAAACCTTTACAGCCCTTATGGGGAGCTTGGCTGACACTCACCAGAGACATACTGAGCGGCAATAAAAAATGAAATAGATTCTAACAAAACTTAGACACCATTACACAGGCACACACGCACATACCCATCAGCATCTTGGTCGTAGTAATAACACATTAACACCTCCTCACGCTTCTACAGGTTGTCGTCCACTTCTCCCTGTTTTGGCACCACAACGATAACCAGTGGAAAAAGTAAAGCACAACTTCATTTCATCTCCAGCAAAAGTACATCAATAAGATGGCCTTGATGCAGCTATAGCCAATAGCTCGCGGAGGCTTTGATTTTTCACGCGGCGTTTTCGTAGGCGTGAGATACTTGGACTGCTAGAAATAACAGGTTTTGCATCACTTTTATTGTTGCAGCCTTGCCTTTATTACCATATGCTTCATTATCATGTGGAAGTTCTATTCTGATTAATTGATACGTGGCATACGCGCCTGCGCATCGTTTCTGCTTCGCTATGTCGAAAAATATACTGATTTTCGTGTTTCGGCATCAACAAAAACGCCTTATGCGTAAGCGCTTACATGTCAGAAATTTCCAACGAGCAAAAATCAGGAGAAGTCACTCGTTATACGACCATCATCTTCCTCGTTCCATACAGTCGGGGTTAGTTTTGTATACGTCATACACATACAGATAAAGCTCGTTTCGGTACAAGTTTAAAGCTTAGCACGCAGTGAATAATAGACTATTGACGCTTGTCTACACGCCCTATGATAGAAATACTAACATCCAAAACTTTTCAGTTGGACCCTTGTCTCATTACGCATTTGGAACAATTGCCGTCCGTTTAGGTAGCTCACGATAATGTCTAGGATCGTCGACAAGTAATCTAGTTTCGCTTGATTGGCCGGTGACCGCTCCGTCATTTTCTGCAATACATGCTTGTATGCAGTACGGTATCTCAGTTAAAATTGTCCTTTTTATAAACGAATCCCGGTGTAATACGTTAGGCTTGGGTTTGTTTGGGGTAATTGTAACTGCTCAGGCAGCTGTGAATCGAACATACGTAGTTCGGGAATATTTAAATTAATAAAAAACAAAAAATACCAATGCATCTGTGATCTTCGACTGCAACTTGAGGATCTGTTGCTTGTTATGGCGTTGAACGCAAACACCCCATATTTCTTTAACAGCACTCAATCTGTTGCCAGGTGCTGCACAGCATTTGTCTGTCTCGTGACTACACCCGGTCACTATGTCTTTTCTCTTCGTTTTTCATTTCACATTCGACACGATAAATTTTTTTTTTTATTAGGCTTGATTACATACAGATACATGGTTAGGAATAGTCGCAGATTCTTGGTTGACTTGGACCCTGCGTACGCCGTACTGGTGATGAACCTTTTAATCTTGCAGCTAAAATATCCCCACGCAGGCTCCGCGTCCGGGGCGTTCCGACCTTCCCTGACCCCCATTCATGGCGAAATCCACAAATTGAGACATCGAGTAAACGATAACAACAACAGAACGTGGCCGATCGAGAAAGCGCAAGTTTATTTATTCTCAAAGGAACCCCTATTTCGGCCTGACTGTAAGAAGAACACGTGGTTACAGACACATATTACCATACACTACCTAGTTTTGCCTGCTAAAAATTAAATTATCACCTGGGTCCGTATTACGTTTTTGATACAAAATATTTACGTTCCTTATCCTTTTTTTGGACGGGACGGAACATGACGTCACTAGTAAATACGTCGCAAACCGATTACTGCAAGCGAGCATAAAAAATGCCTGTGATTCAATGCACTCTTTAGGCAAAAAGCCATTTCTAAGTAAAAGATATTGTTTCCATTTCTGCCAAACAAATGCAGCCTGAAGCACGTGACATTCAATTTGCTTTATTTTAGTCTGAACTTGACTTGAATAATTAATAGCTCCGTTCTTCTTGAACCCCAGTTTATTAGGACGTGTCACACTTGTTACGACTGTCTACCTATGATGTCTACTGATATTATACTTTGCAATGGCTTTTTAAGAAGAGTAAATTGTTATTATTTTTCGCCAGTGAATGCTTGTAGTATATCTGCGCGTACGTGGTGGAGGAGGAGAAGTTCAACTGGCAGGAGTTTCGACTTTTGTGTCCTGTGACCGCCCTTTCCTCTTGAGTATAGCCAAATGGCCAAGCGCTGGTGGCTATTACTAACGCTGCTGCGGTAGCACAACATCCCGGCAACAACCACACGACCACGACACCCATCCCAACCGCCAACCCCAATCCACCCCATAACCATTCTCACTTCCCCTCGCCCTTCCTCCCCCAGACGGGACCTGAGGGGTACGAGACGACGGACGGAGCAACCACAGCGAACGCCGACTGATAGAGCGAAAGAATAGCGACAGGATCATCGTCGCCGCCCCTGCTGCCGTTGCCGTTGGCGTCAGCCGTAACAGCAGAAGTCAGCTACCGTTGACTGACTTGTTAATTCGTTGTTGCTTCGACTGTTGTAAAAGCCGTCTCGCTAATGTTAAATGGCACGCAAGTCCCCTGGCAGGAAGTATTCTACGTATTATTTTATTTTTCTTCTTGTTGTAACTATAAGCTACATTAACTTGGTTAGATACAAACGACTTTTTTTTTATTTTTACTTGCACATCATACCAGGCACCAACGTTCTACTACGTTTGGGCTTCCTCAGTCGAAGTGCTCTACGGGACCATGGTTACGTTCATCGGTTACATGAAAAATCTGCTAATTTCTTTTCGCTCCATAAAGATGTTACTTTTAAAATCACACATATTTTGAGCCATCTGTCCCTTTCTCTCGAGATGTGGTGCTGCGTTTATGGTAGGGTAGTATATGAAAAGCTAAGTAATCATAGATCTTCCTATTCCCTTGCAGCTAGTTTCCGCTCTTCGTCCTCCCTTGTTCCGCAAAGCGGTTACGCTCCGTGTGTGTACGTAGGACTCGCAATCGACATAATTCTTGCTTGGATTTCACAGGAGGAAACATCTCTGCTTGCCCAGTGTCCAGTGTATACACAGACCCAAAACCATAGGATGTCTATGTATGGGGCCAATGCGAAGATTGAATCGCGTAAAGAAATTTCACACCTACGAGTTACTCTGATTTTCCTATTACAGGCCTAAACTTTCCTTCTACTTCATACTATGCTATTAAGCTTCTACTAAGTTCGTCTTCTTGATTTTAGTGGATAGTTATCCACATGAGTTCGATTAAACTCGCGATCTATACAAGGAGTTTGAAGCAGTGAAAGTGAAGTCTCTGAAACAAAGTCGAAGGTCAGCCTACAAATTCGCCTAATTTCATAATCAACGAACCCTGAATTTCGGATATCCTATCGTTAATTAATGATAGACGCATTCTGCCATTGACTGTGTATGACCGCAATGATTGTCTTTTTTGACCGAAGATCTAATACGATAGGGTTTCTTCATTGTGTCGCTTTGTCCTAGCGATAATCGTCTGTCCAGGCTGATTCGAAAAGCGAACTTTGAATGTCAAGTGTTTTGTAGTAGTGAGGATGACGACATGATCAATGCTTCGTGCAAACGAATGACTGCAACGACAGGAAATACATTTATCAGAAATGATCTTCATTTTTTTCGAACACCGAATTTCAGCCTAGATCGTGATAGAAGATTTTGAAGCAAATAGAAATGCTTCTCCTAGCATTGGTATCACTCCCCTCAACGGAGAGATCGACTCCCTGTTATTATGTGGGAGAACGTTCAGTTCTAGTGGTATTATAAAGCAAGATGCCGAGTCATTAACAATAATTAGAGATAATAACAGATATTCACTATAAGTTGTACTACAAACAAACTAAGCCAGCAGTTACTGCCGTACCGGTTGTTGTTGTTGTGCTGTTATTCTCGGTAATGTTTTCTATCGCTACTCTTTGATCTTGTTGTAGGAACGAATAGCGATCAACAGTTGCCCGTGCTTTTGGTAGAACCAACTATCCACTTGTTGATTACGTCTTCGTTTAGCTTCATTTAACGCACACGCATACACACAACGATCTGAGTTAGGCGGTGAGAACTATATAGATATATTTGCTTCTTAGCTTCTTTTTCGTTCGCGGCTTAATTCTTCGTACCCGCTACCCCCTGTTCGATCCGCGGGCAATAGCTTGGGAGGCTCCCCATTGTGTTCGATAACAACAACAACAACAACAATGGTAACAACATGTTTTTGGGCGTCCAGAGAGGGAGCACAGCAACTAAACGATTCACTTGAAGACTGAGCACGAAATTATTAAGTGAGTAAATGTTGGGAGATACTTAATTTTTTTGGGTGTAGAATTGTGTTACCCTTGCATTAGATGGCTGACCTTCAGAATAAATGCGTGTATTCCAAAGTTCGCATGTCCTTAACTTATATAGGAAAACAGTTTACACTGCACCGTTGCAACGATGGGAACTGTAAACGAAACAGAAACATGCAAATATTCAGAATAGCGGAAACTCTACTAAAAATGGGGGTACCTAGGCCGACAGACCGCTCGGAACTGTCATCGTTGGAAGTAACGGGCGAGCCTGCCTAATAGGCATATGAGAAGGCAAAATATTTCGACCCCAGTTGTCAGCGGATGGTCAGAATATATATTAAGAATGTAATAAAACAATTTACCCGCTTATAGTAAAGGCATGCATACAATGATGGAAGACAGCCATCAGGACAAACTGAGAAAAATAAAACGATATTTAAATATTGTATGCGATGCCAGATTAAAATGCAGCTTAACTTTAACTATGAAATCTTCCATTCATCATTATATGGCACGTACTTTGAGTATCGTGCATGGAACGATATTTCACCTACATGCATATATTATCCAATTTTCTGCGACGTTTGTTTTGCTCAAGATAGGTAATCATGTGGTGGCCTGAAACGTGGAAAACATTTTGTATTTTCCGTCCACAATCGGCAGTCGCTTCACCCGCTTGCCCGCCCAATCACAGCCTTCACTTTGTCGCATTATCGTACTTCATATCGGTTTATTATGACCTCTCCACTCTAATACTCGATGGTCAAAATGCTCTCACTCTCCCTTACCCACCTTTCGCCTATTGACTTCTTGCGGCATAGCTGCCCACCTTTTTTTGTTCTTTTGGGCTGATTCAAAAATTTAATCGAAACAAAAGCGTCAATAAAATTGATCACCGCCCATCTCCTCAGCCGATGGCACGACCGAAATCATCACACCTGCATCGTCGTCGTCGTCTATGAATCTCGCCGATGCACCGTAAACGCACAGGATTGACACAGCAACGAAGTAAAAAGAGATGTATTGTTCCGCTTGCCTTACCGCGTTATAAATCCAGAACTGAAGGCCAACACGGACAAATACGCGGTAGGTCACAAATCGATAAAGCTTGAATCACTACCTAATTCTACATTGTACATCAGACTTCCGTTATCAGACCAATGCGGAATAGTTCAGTAGGTTCTGCAATGTTTCGAAGTAGATATGCCGAAAACTTTTTCGGATCATAACGTAGAATATTGGTAGAAATTAGTTAGAGAGAACAGCGGCGGCTGCGGTTAAACGGCGAAGCACTAGGCACAGATCCGAGTTCAGTACTATTTGCCAAGAAGGGCAAAAAGCGCCGAAAAAGATAACTGCATTATTAATTTATAATTACAACTGAATTAATTAAGAAATTAATTGCAGTTGGGAACGCATTGAAATGACCCAAGAAATCAAGTTTTTTTTAAAACATTGTCATTGTGTAGATGTGTATTGAAAAAGGTCTGCTGTAATCAAGCTTATGTTTAACGTGTCCTTTCTAACTGGAATTGGTCCTCGGCTTATTATTATAGAACAAGTAACTTTTGCTTTTTTCTGACCAAAGACTAGTTCTGGAAGACAATAAAAAAAAATAAGTATCCATAGTGGTAGCAGATCACTGGGGACTTCCGGTTATCTACATTATACTGATGAAGCAAATATATATAGTTTAGTAACGGACTTGATGCAACTATTATCGTCGCCTCTACGCGATTGCCAGTAATTGTTGGTATTAAGGAGACGAAGATTCCGCACATACCCAGCTCTCAGCGCACCTAACTCAGAAACGACTGCGGATCCGACGATTAAGGAAGTCTGATGAATTCTCGCTTAGTGCTCCCCCGTACCCTCTGTGTACAGCTCTCAATAAGCCAACATTCTCCCCACCCAGCGTTGACAAACAGTGAGTTGTGCAAATATTTGCCTATTACTGAGCTTTTAACGGCTCAATTTCAGCGTATTATTAAGGTGTCGCTGAACATAATACCAAAAACCACAAAAATTTGCATTTTTTAGCTGTAAACCTTGAGTTACTGTTCAGGGATTTAAGAATGATATTTATATTATCGAAAAACACATGGTGATTAGGAGAATGTTGGACCTAAACGGCAAGTCTAAAGAAGAGGCTGCGCTGCCTAAATTTGCATGAGCCATCAGACATCGTTATAAACCTATCTTAACCTATCTTGTTAAACTTACTTCAAACTAATACCGGGTCGTAAGATGAAGCTGCGTTGTCTGTTCTCCTGTATCCTAGCTGTTTTTTCAGACTAGGCTGTACGTGTATCCGCCGGTAATCAAAACACAAAAGTTGGCAAAAATATATTACCAGCCATCCTACGCTAAGCTATAGCTCAGTCGCACAAAATCGTCAAACTTTATTAGAAATAATCGTAGCTGTTTTCTCTCCGATTCATTGTCAAGGTTAACCGACGATACGCTAAGTAAACAACCAGGCTGCGTACATTTCCCATTATGTCGATGTCGGACCCCCGCGACTGAAGCAATTTGAAAGGCAATTCTGATTGAAAGGCAGCTGGCCATATTGAGCAATGCATAGCGCTACCGCTTTTGCACCCAACGCTGAGCCAGATTCGCGCCTTGTTTAACAAAATCTATGCAAGCAACATCGAACGGGTTCCTGCTCCCACCGTTTACTTGTGTCGCCCGATGCGAACTTAGTGCTAAATGTCGGGCCTGTTTAACGCTTTAGCAGCTATTAAGGTTTTTAAAGCTTCAGCTGGGCCAATGTCTCAGACAACATTCGTTGCTTGTGCGTCTTTTCTTGGCCTGATCACAAAACTTAAATATGATGACATTGAGACATTTCTGATCACTCACTTACATATAATGCGTATCTTCTGCCTAATGCATCCTCCGATCGTTTCCAGAATCCAACTTTCGTTGTTGTTACAGAGAAATGTCTGTACTTAGTCTATCTGCTTTCTACTAATTATACCTGCGACAGAGTTACGTCGCAGCCTGGCACGCGGTAACCATAAATAGCGCTTCAGATTTGAAATAACCGAAGTTAACAACAGTCCATCGTTCTCATAACGTAATTACTATTGACACTTATTTATCTTGCAATTCGTAGACACATTTGTCTCCTCCTCTTGCCTCGCTCCTTTTTCTTTTTAGTTATCCGGTTTCTTTTGAGAAAAGTAGCAGTTGAAGAAAACAGTGAGTTTAGTATTAAGGAATACACACACAGACTTTCCCTGTCGTAAAGCTTCCCTTGCCAACTGTTGGCGGTACGCCGTAAGGTCATTATTACCAAATAAGGCTCCCGATGGCAAGCGTCGGTTTGTCTGTTCGCGTATTCCTGTTTCTGCATTTGTTGTTGGTGCGGTGGGACCGCTCGGTCTCCATTTTCAGAACCCATCGGGGTGTTGCAGTCCCCACAGTTTCTCTTACTTTTGGTTCTCCGCCGACTAGAGCACGATGAAGACGAGCATCAAGCAGCAGACATCACCGGTCAGTAAGAATACAGACAGGGATCGTGGGAGATTAAGGAACGTTGTTGGTTCCGCTACGAATGTGTACGTACGCACGTGCACGTGCAACATTAGCTTTTGCTCCTAGGTTTCTGCGGTACTGTTTCTGTCTTTTATGATGATTGTATACGTAGCTTTGATGTTTGCTTTTCTGGGCACCGTTGGCGCCTTATCGTAAAGTGTCTCTCGGTCTGTTTGTCTTTGTGGCTCTTGTTTCCGCTAGAGGCACTGTTTTCGTTGCCGTTGTTGTCCATTTCGCAATCCTGATCGAAACCTTGACGAGCGTCGTCTTTAACGTTATCATGGCCAAAATATGGCCAAGCACTCCTCGAGATTTGGTGGTCTGCTCTTTTGACTTGCCGTGCGTTCCTTGTCGTATCACAGCACCCCATTCTCTGCCAAGGCGCCGATGACGGTACAACGCCACAACGATATCCAGATAAACCGACAGACAACTATGACCAGGAGCAGTGGAATCTCCGTGTCCACTGACTACTGCTGCTGCTGCTGCTGCTTGCCCATGCCGTGGTCTGATCGAGAAAAAAGAGGGCGGAAGTAAGCTAAGAAGTGGCTCCTGTGACAACTGAATGGATCCAACCGAGCTGTTTGTTGATCTTTTCCACTGTGTTTGTATGTGTGCTTGTCGGGTCTAGTCGAGTGGTCGGCCATCGGGGGAACGACTTGTAGATGCCTCACTAAGTGGTTGACGATTTGATACAATGAAGTCTACCGAGCGAGCGTTCGTCCTGCCTGCCGCCGCCGCGGCTGTCATCACCACCACCACCAAATTACCAAAATCATCACAATCATCGATACATAGCAGAAGCACCATGAAGATCATGATCAGTAAAGAAGAAAGAAAAAAAAACGCCTGAATTGTCGTTTTAACGAGCATGAGACAGGACATACAGACACATATTGCCTGATGATTGTCGTTCCTGCCTCCGCGATTCCGAAGTCATCGCTAAATTGTCGCGCTGTTTTCTTTCCCCTGCATCTCCCCCCGCGTGCGTCGCTATTGCTGCTGCTGCTGCTGCTGTGGCGTCTTCTTGCCTGCTTCTCCTTGGCTTTTCATACGAGCTTTTATTGCCTATAGCTGGGTGTCCAGATATGGAATTACGAAACTCTAATACCAGACATTTAGGTGGACAGCTGTTCTATCTGAGGCATCAGCTGCGATGTACCATAGGCGCACTTGGTAAGAGGGTTCAGGTGAGCATCGTATGACTCTCCCTTTTTGAACAATTTAGTGAAGCTATATTGACTTTGTCGCTTTTTTATTTGCTCTTATTATCGTGCAATCCATTATCTAGCGTAAATGATTCAATGTACTGGCAGAACGCTTCCGATCTGACTTGTATAAACTTTTTCGCCGCACGAGACGAGGCGACACACTTCTAAGCAACCAACAGCTTGCAGACATCTTCTGCACTAGTCTCAATCACAGTTTATTGGAATATTGGCTCATAAATAATAAGGTGAAATTCCATTGAATGCAAGATATTTTGCTTTTCAGTGGGGTGCGAACACTCGTTATCGACAAGAATTTCATTCTTGAAAAGCCGACCTTAACAATCAAACAGGTCCTGATTCACTTAGGTTTGTCCCGGCGACAAATCGACTATCGGCCTCTTCGTATTTCTTTAAACTCGTTGCTGTCTAAATTTGTGCCTACCAGTAGCAATAATTTAAGCGAAGTAAACCAGAGCACTTGAAGGCTCCCATCACTAAGAACATCTGTGCGGTCGTTCGGCCGTTAACGACTCGGCCGGTCAGCAGTATCCAACGAGCGTCCGTAAATGTCCGCAGAGGAAATGAATAGCTAGTGTCCCTATGTAGTTGCATTCTAAATAATGATACCTGCTCGTTGAGAAGACATCTGACTCAACGAGAACACCTTAAAGTGATGACTTAGGACCAGCAAACCTACTCCGTCTCAAATTCTTTACACAAATATAATCTTGCATCCCGTGTCGCTTACGACTATCACCCAAGCTCCTTTGTTGCCCTACAGAAACTATGAGGCCCGCTGCTACAATGCCCATAGCTCGACTCCATAGATAGATCTGTGCTCGTATTCGCTAAATAGAGCAAAGTATAGAAACTAAATTTTTTGGAACAATCCTGCTGTCAATCTAGCCGGAAATTACTAGCGTCAATTTGTAATGCAGTGAAGCAATTAAATGTCGTGATATTCTAAAACATTTGCCATGATACCCTGACGTGCATTACGTAAAATTCCGTTGACGTTTTTTTATCGTTACACAGTTTACCAGTGGTCTGTGGTCATTGAACAGTTAACACGTTACAATGACCTTATTAATGTGAGCGCCTTAGGCGTTTAATAATTTCTGTATCGCAGATCTATCAAGGGTATACGTTAGGCGCCACATTTTGAATATTTCAACGAAGATAGACTAAACTGTTCGCTTTAATACAGAATGGCAAAATTGATTTGATCTAGTAAAGTGTTCGCATGTATTGTATGCCACCTTGTAGGACGCATCGGGCCTAGCTATTTTATGACGAGGCATCAGATGTTAGGTATCTGCGCTTCTCTATTGGCCAAGCAGGCGCCGTGTCGGTGCCTGTGATTGACTTCATTCCGCTATGTTCTTGCCGGTTACGTTTGTAGAATGTCATATAATGCCCAACAGAGGTCAACGTGTCGAGCCAGGAACGTCCAGGAATAAGTATCAATCATAAATGCTACTTATTTGATAGATGGTGCGTGTTTTGATTGGTTCGGGTGGAACGCAAGTTAGGCCTGAGCCATAAATAACACTGATGAATACAGAAAAGTATTGGTGCATAGTTTTTCGACATTTTTCCTAAGTGCGCTATAGAGGCAACGAAGTACAGAGTAACAAATGTCTTCACCGGGAGGCAGTGGAACGTCAGTGAACGTGAACGTGCGCGACGAGTCTTCATAACAACTATGCCACAGGTTCATATAGGTGTTTTCTTTAGGAAGCGGATAAAGAGAACAGGTTTCGCCTTCGCTACAGATATACTCCGTGCACGGTATCGTGCAAGACTGCCTTAGCAAACAGATATGACATGGTTGTTGTTATTATTAGTACCGGATGCGTTTATTATTATTATCAATGTATTATATTTTATGTGTGTCTACTGTTACAAATGATGCACATACGTTTAGACGGAGGGAGTCTAAGCGTCGGCAGTAAACTTCAGCGACAACACCGCCATCATCGAACAACTGAAGCTGAACCGTTTGGGAAACGCTAGAAAACGCTTAGGCATTGTTTCAAATGAACAGGGCATTGATCCAATCTTTTTTATTGAAGGGCTTCGTAAATTGTGGAGGGGAAAAGGGTTTAGTGCTGATGAATTTGATTATGTCGTAAACATTCTGCCCTCCATCCCTCCCGACCCCCGCGACACAGTGAGCGTAGGCATAATAAAAGATCCCTATCTGCAGGGTCACTGTTCACGTCCTCCTCTTCGACAACTCAAAACCTATACACGAAAGCTTCGATTTCACCCAAGTAGAACCCTTCAAGGTAATTAAGTTAGCCGCACGCGATTGACAACTCCTTTTTCAAAAGCTCACGAAAGAGCTTAGAGCGAATGTAATAGCTTTACCCTTAGCGGAAAAAAGCAGTACTTCCCCATTGGCGAGTTCGTCTGTAAGCAGCTATAGGTAAAAATCATCGGGACTCATTGTTACAAATAGAATTGAAACGTGCGACTCCACCTTTGTTAGTAATTCGTATCTAAATTAAATCATTGCCAACAAACTCATTGACGGCCGCGCCCATTTTAGGCGTGCTATGTACTAGACTATAGTCCTTTGTTGGCACGGCGTTGTTCTGCGTACGAGTCTATTTATTACGTAATTCGAAAACCGTACACTATCGTCACAAGAACGATTTGGAAAAGGCCCTTTACATTATAGCTAAAACAAGCTCCCGGAACCTAACTCTTATTACGAAGCAGTTTTTTTTCTTTTCTTTTCTTTTCGAACTAGCATCATTTGATACTACTGGATAGCGTAATATTTTCTTTAGTTTATTTAATAGCAATACGGGTAAAGATGAAATACCGTTCCAGTATAGATGTTCATTGTTCTCGTCTCTGTTTCACATACTTCACACTACGACCAAGACATTGGCAATGCGTTTACGTGTTAAATAAGGTAATAAAGTTAGAGGCTTTATTTCTTTCCGCTATTTTATAAATTCGGTGGCGACAGCACACCGAAGCAAAGATTATATCGTATCATAAGGAATGACTATGGCCATGTTTGGAAAGATGAAATATGTTGCAACAAATTGATAGCTAAACGTCCAGTCTGAATGTAAATTGTATGTGGGACACTTAAAGCTGACTGAATGCAGATAGGCCAAGTATTATCAGACCAAATAATTACGACCTGGTTAAAAATGGATACTTTCATGTAGGACGGGCGGGCGGGCACCATTAGATGTCCACTTATTTAAACAGCGATATGTGATCAAGAACAATAACATTTGATACGATCAGCGAAGCCAGCAGAAGCCGGCGACAGGTCCTTTGCGAGGGAGAACGAAGAAGCGATAGCGAATGCGTTTGATGATAGCCCGCATATTGCTTCATCACCTCACGAGCAGTTGTTCGGTGGTAGAGGAACGCTATTTAATCGCATGTTTTTACGGTTTACGTAAGTGCTCTTTCGATAACTGAATGTGCAGAACAGGCAGATATGAAGGCAGGCAAGCGCTGATTGTCGGGCTACTAAACAAACCTCCATTTTAGGCTGTGGCTTAAACGAACCTCACTTTAGGTGCATGATGCTAGCTTAGCGCGATTATGACTCAGGATACATGACAATGGTCCGCGGTTTAAACCTCGATCAGGTAGTACTTTGTTTGCTCTTTCCAAAATGTCATGTACAGAAGCACGGACTTGTATCGCTGAAGACTTCTGCAGGTCCGTTTAAACCGAAACACTAAAATCCAATTGTGTGCCAACACTGACACATGGATTATACATACATGATATTATTCAGGTGCCCTCAACAAACATTGATTCATCCGGCATCCGACACACCCGGGCAGTTAAAAACAATCGTCACTGGCCTACTGAAAAACAGTAATAACAAGAAGAAGAAGAAGCGTGTTCTATTTGAAAGTTCTTTTTAGTTAGCTAAAAATTGCCCAAGCATTGGAAAATATATTCAATTGACTGCCGCCAAGAGAGGCCATATTGGTCACGCTTAGCTTTGTGAAATGTAAAGGCCTAATAGCTTAGAGCGTAGTTCTTTGCCTAGTGTAAATTCTATCACGCTTCGCGCAATCTCGAACTAAGGTTTTTAGCAATGGGCAAAAACTAAGCCTCTAACTAGGTGCTACATAAAACCGGCGTTCGTCTTATAATAACTACTGCCGGAAAGCATATTGCTCTCCGAATACACGCGGGTATATAGTAGGTGATTGGCGATGGTCAGAGCGAATTTGTTTCGCCCGGTGGGCTTAGCCCGTACGTAGCCGAATCAAGCCGCTCAATCGCTTAACGGTTGCAAGAGTCTGCTCTGACCGATCTGTGATTGGTCGACTCATTCAGCTTCACTTCCTACTTTCCTTTCCTGATATCTCTTTTCCCCATAGGGTTCCCCAATTTGCGTGGTACTTCGGTGTTTGAAGTAACGACGCTTTCCCGCATCATCATAGTACGCATCTACCACGGGTCTGATCATTTCAGTTCGACGATGGCCGTCAGCAACGGCCGATGAATTAAGCCCCGCTTGGTGGAGGCAACAAAGAACGATGGTGATACTACTATGGACTGCTACTATACGACAGTTAAAGCCAGAAATAACTAGAATTCGATTTTGAGTTTTTGCCGTTGTTGCTACGGCCGCTGCCGTCATTCGTCAGTCTCTCAGTCTTCTATGAGCAAACAAATAAAAAATGAGCCTTTTTGGAATTTCGATCATGATTTTCGTTATTAGGACCCGGCAGCTGAGATCGACAAGGGCGGTTCCGCGGTCCCAGTTCCCTTCCACGCGAATTGAAATTACCCCCAAAAAACACTTGTCCGTCCAACATAACACATGTACTTTCGAGCTAATCAGTGAGTTATCTCATAACTTCCTTCAAGGTGTCGGTGTTGCCGATTGCCAAACTTACATACGTATCTAGTTTTGATCGACTGGCGTAACATAGTCTATAGATAGGTACTTCTATAACAGAGATACATCGAATACAAGCCAACTTAAAATACCTTTCGAAAAATCTAATTTCTAGCTACATGATTACAGTCCGCTAAGTATATTACATAATTACTGATCGTTTTCACGATCAATATTTGATCCGCTGGACCTTATTCAGGCCATTGTACGTCGAGCCTAAACAAACGAGAACGATCGTATGTGTGCAATAAAAATCTAGACAGGTGGTACGGAGTGTCCTATGGTTAAGGACAAGCTGTAGCATCCTAGTAATGGGCACCCTTTGCTACGCGCATAAGATGAGATCTTCTGCAACTCTTATACGTGTATATCATAGCATTATTAAATAGCGACAGTGACAGACAGTAGCAAAACTCCCGTCTGCCGGTTGACTGAAGTGTCTTCATCCTGATAACGAGGCTATCCGTTCCACTAGGTCTCAGGTCTAAGGAAATCTCCTGGACATCATCACGTCACCATTCGACGCTCTTCTCAGCAGCGATGGCGGTAATTTGGATGTTATTTTACTACTAAGGATGTACATCTATCTGTAGATCCTAAGCGAACGCTAGAGTAGTCAGCCACTTGTAAGCGCCCTCCGGCCGAATCTTATCGGATCCTCTAATACATTCCGCGTTGCTGACGCCTCGGTGGCTGAAGCTTGTAGATGCTTAGCAGCCCGATAGGGGTGTGATGGAACGAGCAGCAATATTAAGATAGGCATCAGTGGCAGAGTGAGATGACGGACGCTAACACGCAAATAAATGTATATGTCTTGTTGTAGCTTTTATTACTCCTATACACAATCAGTTCTTGCAGTCACAATGATTTTTTTCTCAAGCTACTATGGGTCGTTTACACAGATCACATCTGACACGAATTTGTAAACAAGAATTATAAACAAAAAAAAAAAACCACTCAGCCAGGCGCAGTTGCATTATATCATTCTATGAAAAACCCCAACGATGCTTGTCTTATCGTTGCGGTTGAAATATGTTTATCAAAATATGTGTGTACGTATTGTAAAGTGTCTCTGAATAAGACCATGCATCTGTCCTCTTAAAATTAATTCTGCAATGTTTAGGAACCGTGTCGTCTTCACTAGAATAGATTGCAGAATGATTTCTTTTCACGCCTATTTTTAAGGTACATATAGGGTTACCGTCATCCGTACCCGCATATTCAAAGGATTTAGGGCCATTGTTCCGTTTTGAAAGTAACGCCAGGTAATAGACAGAAATTCGGGGAATATATAATTAGTTCCTGGTTCGTGGTACTCGTTGCAATGCACAGTCTACGATTTTAGTTTTAGAAAGTTCCATGGCGGAAATGTCTAGTTGTTTGACGATACGAGTGACGCACCAATAAACTGCAGGTGGATTTTCGCCCTTTATTCTACAAATTGACGTAGACTGCTTTGAAGGGTTCTTTCGATGTTGAGGCTCAGCAAAGAGCCCGCAGTAGAGAACGCTGATCCCGGCGGCTGGAGACAAGCAAATCGGTAGCTTATTTGTGCCTCGTAATAGCCAATCCAACAACACGGACTGCCTAGGATGCGGGCCTTTTGGGCTTATTGCCTAGTTTTTCTGGTTACTGGTATTTTGTCGTTATCTTTTATGTCTTCTCTTCTTTTTCGATAGTTTGTTTGTATCGAAACGTCTTTATTTCACTCTGCATCTGTCAGCATTTGCACTTTCTGCGACATATGGTACTATTAATTGTATACAGTCGTCAGATTAGAAAAATATAGTGTTGCTATCCTTATTCCCGTCAACATTGCGGCTGACGTTAGACATAATGGTACCTGTATTCTTGATTCAGACAAATCGAGGCGGAGCGCGAGAGCTTCTCGAAGAAATACGTCAGGATAATGCGATATTTGGAAGGCCTTCTCCAACTCTTCTAACTGCCATGCGTTAAAATTTGTGCGACACCGCCGTTGACGCGTTTCCAGGTCAGATTCGGTCTCTGAAAAATCAACAGACAAACGAAAGGTTCTTGGGTTATTCAATTAACTGTATGCAATTGGAATCGCGAAATAAGGGTAAACTTCTTTCAAGTTAATCTTTCAGAAAAACAGATCGAAAGTTAATCCTGATCCTAATCTACTTAATTCACAGAGCTTATTCAAATCAAATTTTGTTTCTTTATTTATGTCAACATTCATTAAAGTATCTAGAATTCTCTTCTATTTACATGGCTCTTACTAAAAATGATATTTATCTGTGGAAGTTTATTTTTCCTGGCAACTTTACCATCTACACAGGACTATATAACATGGAAACTATTACGGTGATTGAACGAAATGGGTCTCGATGCCTGGATGCACTAAATGTAGAGTGACTCGTTCAACAATCCCATTGATACCTATGTCGTACGCGACAAGAAAACAAATCTAAGAATAGCGATCAAAGTCGATTTTTTAGTTGGAAAAAAATTATATATATATATATATAGTATCTTTGGCGTTCAGTTTATTCAGGTGGTGATGATATATTCAACAATCGATCTGTTAGCCCATCATTGTTTTTCTCTCTCCTATTGGAGAGATGGGTGATCAAAGGAGTCAGGGAAAGCAATTTTAAAGCTCTAACCCAATTTTTGAACAGATTATTATAACTATTTCCATGACCAGTATTGTTGCTCTTCACCAAGGTTGTGCATGGCGGAATTATATAATAATATTGCCGGCGGCGTCTTCGGTCTCCAGCGTTCGCCAGCTTCATGCAGATGGAAAGATATAGAAGGAGGCGAAGAATCGGTCGTATTTTGTATATGCTTCGAATAAAGCGGCATTGGTCCATGAGTTGTTTTACAGATTCATTCTGCGATGATATAGTAAACGAGCTGACAAGTTTAAACAAAAACCACCTAAAAGGGGGCTCTTAAAGATGCATATTAGTGCAGCTAACTTTGTTCGGCTGGTCGGCAAAATTGACCTGGGAAGTCCACGGCTAACTTGGCTAGCTAGCGTTTTCTACTTATTAAACATTATTCCGATTATGACGATACCTACTTATTTTGTCTTTCAAGTCACTTTCCTCAAGTAGCTTATTGAGTAGCATGTAGGTCCACTCAGGCATCATGTATAGTATTATTCAGTTTGTCTCCCACTGACTCGTACCCGTCAACCGGTCGCCGATAAAGTTGCGTCGTAATCTCATAATCGACTGTCTTTCTGATGACAATTGTCCACCTGCAAAACTCAGTTACCGATTGTTACTGCCACTTCGGCTGTCTGATAGTTCTTTTCTAAGTAATGCAGTTTTTTATATCATTGCATGACCCCTCTTTATGCTACGGCTTCAATTCATACAATGATCATTACCCTCAGATGAGATCATGGTAGAGGACACTGTATTGCCTGTACTCAAGTCGCTATTCAAATTATCACCGTGGCCGTTGTCCGCAAGGCTAAACAGTGAACGTGGGTTCCATTTTATTTGATTGGATTCATGAGAGACCCAGTTAGGAAGGCTACTTATTATTGATCGTTGTGTGCACGCCGTCACGTTGGCCCATCCACGTTCGATCCGTCCGGTGATGCTCCACTCAGTTGTAGCATCTCGACACTGTCGAAAACGATAGCTTTTAGTTGGTTGGACGGGAGGAGTAGAAAAAAGAGGCGGCAAACAACGGACGAGGGTCAAACTAAAACGATTCACTCTGCGTTCGTTCTTCGTAGACTGACTTACCTCACATTAGCCACTTGTATAGGAACCTATGGAACTAGGTTGACTACATTTATTTGGTCATAAACACTTTTGACAGTGGAAACGATCTATCGCGATCTATGACGACTCAATCAGCCCAATAGGGCATATGTAGTTACATGAAAATAGCTATGGAGAAGAAATGCACGAACACATTCACTCTGTACATACATACATACATACAGATGCACAGCCTGTTCGGGACCTTTCGATGGATTTACACGGTATCTGCTGCGTCGTACAGTAACTACAAGCAATGGGAACGCGTCAATCATCACATCTTTCAACGCATTTACCAAGAATAAGCTTTATAATTGACTGTGCTCTAGCGGGTTTGGTAGTTGAAGGTAGCGTTCTGCTCGAAGATTCGCTCAGACATAAGTGAAAGGTGGAAGCCTTGCATCATCGTCACTGAAACAGTAATCTTTCAGAGATGGCACCGAAGTGGCGTAACCTTTGACCTACCTGAAAGAACCGATATTGTAGCTGCTTAAAAATGAACCTTAAAATAGGC
The DNA here is from genome assembly GCF_002532875.2 of Varroa jacobsoni. Lineage (NCBI taxonomy): Eukaryota > Metazoa > Arthropoda > Arachnida > Mesostigmata > Varroidae > Varroa > Varroa jacobsoni. Next base: position 140,629 of record NW_019214310.1, read on the forward strand.
ACCAAGATCTAGTATCTTCGATTGTTGACATTTAGAAGAGAACTAGAACATCGTATGCATCATATCATGTCCTTACGCGAATAAAAGTTATACATATATTTAGAGTGTTTGCATTAGAGTAACAATAGCAAGAACAGGTTTATAAACACAAAAAATAAATGATTTCTCTAGATTATCAAAAAGAGTCCTATCAGAAATCAGGTTGGGGCCAAGCAGGTGAACTGCCTTCTGAGTGCCGTTTAGCGCGAATCATTGAAAAAATTCATCATGAAAAAATTCATGAATGGGTAAATAGCCCCCGTGCTGTTAGCAGCCACCTGATACCAATATTTTCTCAATGTATATAGAACCGTACTTATTTTAATAAAGAGATCAGGGCCACCGCTCTCCTCTGAAATTGTTGCTTGCGACATGACTGTAATCGATAGGACGGTCCGTTCGATATGGGTTTGTTTTTCGCCGACAGGCCTAACCCAGGAACTGTTAAATGGCATAAAGAAGCTAACCAAGGAGCTCCAATGACTCGAAGATCCGCAGCGCACCAACGCGATATCGGGCGATTTTAATTAACTGTAAATGGATTGAAAAATTTTCCAGAAACCTGGGACCGCGGCCGAAACATCTGAGGCGAATATCTGACTCGATGTTGTGCTGCACGGAGCCGTGCACGGTGCGTAACAGTACGAACTCGATGTGATCAGAGAAATGCTACCATAGTGGATGTTGCGCTGTGTAACGGTGACTCAGTCTCGGAGGTAAGAATTTAACCTGATTCCTTAAGCTTCGACCAACAAACCTCACTGCTGGACTTACTGAAAATACCTGTTCAACCCAGGTTCTAGATTACGAAAGGGGACGCTTCAGCACAATCGCAGACGAAACACACCAGTTCTTATTCTTCGATAATTGTGTAAATTCAGACGATATGTGTAATCGATCGGTAATATCTCCTTTGGGTCAAATGAAAAGATGCTTTCAGTTGATTATACGTATCGATTGATGAGGAATCCCCGTGCTAACTAGTTTTAGGGGCACGTTGTGGTCGAGCCCCGGCATAGACAGATCTCGCTCCATGCTAGCAGCCACCAGTCTGATGGAACGTCTAACGGCGATACCGGACGTATAACTCGAAGCATAAAGGGCTTAATATCTGTAAAATAAATTCACATACTTTCTTTAGCTGCGTTAAGTTTTTACGACGGTAAAAAATACAGTTACCTCTCTTCAGAAAGTAATCGCCGAAGCAACGAAAAGGCAAGCCGCTCATAGGGAACACACTATGCTACACGCCCGGAACTTTAAAAATGTCCACCGCCATATCTGCAATAGAATTGCAATAAGAAACTCTCTGGTAAACGGAATCCAATTCGTCAATCCGAGGGAAAAATTCACAATAAACAATAACAAGAAAGCCAAACCTCTAAAGAAGCACTTCGAAGAGACGGATCCGACCGACAATCGACGGCGTTCCGCAAGGATCTCTTTGACAAGTTGTACAGAGGGTTAGTGTTTGTCAATTAAACACCTGAAAAAGCTGCGGTCGAACGAAGGCCTTCTATGGCCACGAATCAATTTGGCCTACGAGTATTCACTCTACTGTTGTGGGTTTTTCGGGGGTAGCTTGACGTACGAAAAACCTTTAGGATAGTTATAATATGCCTTGTCTACAAACAAAAAAGTTCATCGTATCAAATTCAACTAATAAGCACCTAGTATCGTTAAACTCTGTAGTGTGCAAAGGATCATAGCTCAACTCATAAATAAACATACCAAAGCAGAAAAACTAATATCGAACGCAGATCAGGGCACAGTAGAGCTTCCAGCTGTTGGATACTCGATCTGATTGGACTACCAAGGACAACGAGGATCTGTACTTCTATATTGTATGCTTCGTCATCAAATCTGCTTTCAAACGCCTGATACACCTAAAGCTGTTGGCCTTTCTAACGCGCTTCGGAATAGAAGGCCTCTTAGTGGCCTGGTACATAGGACCTTCTTATGCATCTATTGTATAGAAAATGCTTAATGCACATACTGCTGCCGTCAGTATCGGTAAAAGCGTACGCGAATGTTCACGAGAGAAATCCATTATGCAGTAAGCTTTGGTAGACTTTTATGAATGAACAAAAGGACTGGACGAAAAATTACGCGTTGGAAAATGCGCCACCTTACATCTTGGACATGAAACTGTAGCATACGTAGCGTAAACCCCAGAAAGCAATTTAAGATCTATTTACGTCTAAGCCTCTGAAGTACTTAGAACACCCAGCAGACTCAGTGTTTCGCGTGGAGAAACGTCTCAATTGAACTCTATAAGCATTGTATCTATTCTTCAGTCGATACCAAATTGTTTCGTAAACACATGGAACTAATTATGCAGCATTAGTGCTGAATCCCGGTCTAACCGTATATAGGGAGCTTTGAGAAAAAGAAGAGTAGCAGGTAATATAACTGAGATCTACTTGACATTATATCTACTTTAGAATATATTGAAATTACTCTTAAATAGACCTTTGAATATAACTGAGGTCAGAAGAGTAATCTTTTAGCTAGTAACAAATCTCCTTTGATGGAGGTCATGGGCCCCGTTATGTAAGACGGTACTGAACGTTCTTCATGGAGTTAAATCGAGATGGAACACTGTCTATTTGAAAGCAAGTAAAATCCAGTGCACGAACCATACTGATTGTTCGATTATTTAACTGTTAGGTGACTGCCACCCCGTTCGAATATGCGCACATAAATAAGTATTATTTTAGCCCCCTGTAAAAATAAAAAAATATCTCGTTTTAGCCCAAACTATGAGTGAGTTAACAAAGCTCATGGAGTGAGTCGGGACAGATTTCGATTTATAAGTTGGAGCCAAGAGATTAGTTTGCCGCCATATTCCCCTTTGATCCTTATTGATTGGAAATGATACATTTTTCCAGCTGACTACCATCTCTTTAGCTATGGCAGCGTCTTGGAAAGAAGCCGAACTAAAATACTGAGAAAGCTACGGTTTGCTGGTGGCAAATCTCAGGTGGTGTCAATTCAACGATACCAATGTCATGGGGCTGTAACGGCGAAGATACTGAATCAAGTCCGACCCTCTAGAAAAGTACAATCATATTTTTTATATTTCCAGGTTCAGTGAATTTATGATGTGGGCTATTGCACATTATACGATCGTATAGAAACTGTAGCACATCCCGACGCTATCTTTTAAAGATATCTGAATTTCTAAAAAAAATAACAACTAGAGTCAAAATATGCAAACTAGAATAACGCACCGTTCGGCTAACCACCCAAATCACGGCCTATTACCGGGCGACTAGTAAATAATCAATAAAATAATAATAGCTTTTGACACCAACTGGCGGTTTAAATTTACTCTTACTGTGACAATATAGAATTCCTGGGGAATACAGTATAGTTTAAGGGCGGCTCACCCTGCACCATATTGTTGCGCTTGCTTAACCCAAATCTGTCTCATCCCAACCCACTTTCCTCTATATGTGACACATATATGAACACACAGTGTAATAACACGCTCGAGGTCGGCAGTATAACATCTAACGGGCCACACATTGCACCAAAAAGCTTAGATCGACGACTTAGTAGAAGTCGTACTTGCTTACGGCACCGCTGTACGAGCACGTTCAGGAGATCCTTTAATGATAACGATAGCAAGAATACAGATAGCGTCGTATTTGTAACTATTAGCAGTTGAAAGCGCGAAGCAATGAGCTTCTTTGTTGCTTTATTTTATGTTGGCTCGTTGGAAAGTATCGACCATTTCTCAGCTAGATTACTAGACATCACATATATCAGGTAATATGGATAGGTGTTGATGTTATGTGAAAGCTGGCCTCTGATAGTAGTAGATATAATAAAACTGCTGATATGTCTATGTTTAAATTAAGCAGGATAGGACGCCTTGAAAATAAGTGACACTAACGTAGAACTTACATTTTTTTACGATGAAGACGTTGTGCTACCAGGAGAAACGGCCGAAAGGGGGTTCTATCGCTTACCCATATTCTTGAAATTAGTATGCAAGTTATGCTCCTCGTAGTGATCGATCAAATACAGAACAAAAACACGAAGCTATTGCCAGTGTTACGTGGGTATCCAGTTTTGAACTATTTCAAAGAGGAACTCAATTTTCAATAAAGAAAATTTACTTGATTTTATTTCCATCTGCGATTTTCTACAAAAACGCAGCGGAATCGAAGCGTCTCTAAAACGTTTAACAGCAGGTGGCGAACAATGAATCGTGTACGACATATAGTAATGCACAGCTAAAAAAATAAACAAGATCATCTGTGGCAAAGCCCGTGCTGACGCCAAACAAGGTGATCGTGGAAAAGAATAACGCTTTGTGAATTGCTGTCCCTTAGCAGACCAATAGATTCGGGCATCTATTGTTAGTGAGTAACGAGATGCCGTTGAAGAAAATCAAGCGGCACTAGTGAGTAGGAAACGCTTCAGCCTGCGCCATGATAGTTAGGCCGCATGCATACTTAGATACCCTGAGAAAAACCGAGAGAACACTGAAAGGCGCTCGTCGTATAGCCCGGATCCTGCGTCATCGGCAGTCCATTTGTTTCAATCTCTGTAGAACTCTTTTAATGGTGTTGATTTATTTCGATGGAAGGATGCAAAGGGTCGCTTGTCCAGAAATCGCAGAGGCTCTACAGCAAGTCTTAGCATTTGTGTTGGCAGAAAATGGCGAAAATCGTAAATAAAAACGGTACATACTTAACTTAATAGGATTGTTTCGAAACATAAAAAATAATTGTTTCAACTTTGGCTAAGAAACGGTCTAATACTTTCTTGACAACTTACCAAATCTCCGTGCGTGCACGAGTGACCTCGAGTCCACGCGCGCATACATTCGAAGTTCTTTCACTTGGAACTTATCGTAAATCATTGGGGCTTCTTACCTTTCTTGTTTAAAATGTTCCTTCGCCCTGTTCGCTCACGACGGTGCTCGCCATCAGCCGCTTGTAAGTTGACCAACTTCACGCACCGAAGGCAAGGAGAATACCACCAACAACTACTCAAGAACACTCAGTGTCGAGCGAATTTGTTTCAGCAATATTGGCGTCAGTTACCTTTAGTACATTGTGGCACTAGTTATTTTCCTGACATGAGGGGGATTGCTTTTACCACTTTGACGGGTGCAACGGACTAGACTCTTATAGGCAAAGATGTCTCCTTTTCATTCTACTGCTATTCCGTTCTTCGGCTGTTGTGTGAAATTTTAAAGAGACAAGCTATAATTTTGGACATGTTTATTTTGACTTTATTGAGAGAAGCACCCACCTATCATTATGAATGCGTAGTTGAGTATTTGGGTTTGTTTTACAGCTGTCGTAACAGCAACAGATAGAGCAACGATTGTTGTCGATAGAAGTTGATCTCGTGACGGTTCCGTGATGTAAGACGGTGTGAATAATATATATATGTGCTGAAATTTGTGATGCTTGTAACATGTTTAAAGCTAGGTTATACAGAATTTCTTCAATGTAACGCATTCATAGAAATCGCTGGCGACCAAGCACTGCCTGCCTGCCTGCCTGCCTGCCTGCCTGCCTGCCTGCCTGCTCGCTCAACAATAGTATAGCAAGTATAGGAATATTTACGAACGATCAACATCAAGTGTAAATCCCGTCTCAAACAGACTACTATAACTACAGCCTTGCGGGAGGGTTTTCATTTTATCCATCGGCTAAACACATAAAACAAAGTTGTGTTTTCTTCAATTATACAGCTTCCTCTTTTTCGTGTCCGAATGTCACGACTTTTTAGATATTTCTATAATATATAATAACCGATCAGCGCAAAGCCGTGATCAATATATTACCTGGCAGCGGGTGTTAACAAGCAGTATTTAGAAAAAAAAAAAGAAAAAAAAACTCGTAATTAATGCTAGTCCGACCGAGCCTAAGTATTCTTAGAGGCCCTTGTGTGTGTATAAATGTTTCCATCGTATATTAATACTGGAAACGTTTTGGACGGGGAAATGCGTGAGGGTGCACTTCAGCAACTTCTCTTCTTGAACTACGTAATGATGCAAATCTAATTTTCAACAGCATCTATCCGCAAAATAATAGACTGACTGCTAAATGTAACTAAAAAAACACTTAACTAACTGTTGCCCTTTAGAGTCCCTGTAAGTAGGGTAACGTTTTAATAGAACCAGGAGGCATGTGAGGATTGGTAAACGTTACGTCTAGATTTGGACCACATTCGATGACAGTGAATAAATAAGAAGCAACGGCTTCAACAATCTGTGGCAAACCTCAAATAACGCCAGGTAGAATATTGGAAAAATATTAGGCACTGTTAATAGCTCCTAACTAGACTGTAACAAGCCATTAATTAAAAAAAATAGGCTGGAACTAATGAACAGAAAAGGCATGACAATGCAGACCACATGCACCTTAGGATATCCAGTAGAAGTTAGGAAAATGTTCATGCATCCGCCGTATAGTCCGGATCCTTCACCATCAGACTGTCTGTCTATCACCTGTTTCGGCCTCTACAGAACTTCGTTAATAGTGGCCTAGTTTAAGTAGAGCGATGCAAAAATCACTTCTCATAGTTTCTCGGCTACAAGCCAGAAAAATTCCATAATGATGGGATTGTGGTCCTATCAGGAAACAGCAGAAGGTCACTGATCTAAATGGCGCGTACTTGATTCAGTAATAACGCTCTTTGAAAACATGCTTGCCTAAAGTTTAGTTTAAAAACCCTATACAATCCTTTTTTTTTTTTTTATAACGACATCGAAGCGTATACGTGTAATTATACCAAACATTTATCTAATATATCTAAATTCTGGGAACGAATATCAGCGCGCGGAATCATTGGGACGCAGATCGATATGCAACGCAGAAGGAGCCACGGAGAGACAAACGGACGACTATGTATGCACATGCTCATAGACGTATGTAGACAAATGATTTATAGAATTAATTGCAACACAAATATAAAACACATATCATCGTTCGTCCGAAAACAACGGCGATGGCGATAAGGGCGACAGAAAATGACACTTCGCGCCCTTCTGGCGTTGCCGTATACTCGCCATCATACGACGCTTGCAACAGCATAAGTAACCGCAGTGACGGTAACGACAGCAACTGGATCAACGCAGCCTTTTCACAAGCACTGATAGGTATAGGCTTCAATAGGTTGCTAGCGTTTGGCGTCGGATCGTGAGAGTCGAACGGAGGGCGCGGGCCCCCGGTCCTCGACACTCAGCCATCCGACGGCCAGGCAACAACACAAAGATCGCATTTATCAGCTGTCGGCCTAGTATCATGGTTGACGATGCTAGCGACGACTGAAGAGTTGAAGGAAACAGATTTGATCCTGTTCGCCGCGCCAAATCCGTACTGAGAGCTTTTTCTATTAGACTAACAATAATATTAATATTATTGCAAATCTTCATATTTTCATTACAGTTATTATTACCATTAGTCCCATAGGCAGCGTCAGGGTGAAGGCGGATCAAGATTCGTTAGAAGGTATGAGGTTCATAATATTACGCTTCGATTCTGTTTCCTTTACTCTGTCGAACGTAGTAACTTTGTTCGCTTTTGTGTTTTTTTTTGGGTTAGGTCGAACACTTTCCGCGTTTGATACGTTATTATCGAAACGATGCTGTCTTTGGAATTGTGTTATTGCAGCTTTGGGATCCGGTCAGTTAAACGTCAGCTCGGAACACTTTGTTTACATCCGAAAGTCTGCTTACTTCAGTAGGAAAACAATGATCTAACCGAGTTTTCGTATTCGTGAGAGTTTTGGTCTCAAAACCTTGATGCGCCACTAAATATTAGTATTAATTAGGTTCTATTACCTGTGTTTGTGTGTGTGTGTGTGTGTCGACTTTGACGTTTGTCTATGTCCGAGTTCGAATCTTGAAACCGTAACGTGTCCCAAAGCAAGCAAATAGGTTACCCCTTAAGCATCACGGGAACAAGTTTCATTGCAGGCAAAAGACGAGGTACAGCCGAACTGTAGTACCATAAGATAAGAAGATTCACGAAGGTTCAGGCTTTTTTTCAAGAAACATTTTTCCTTGCCGAAAATCAGTAAGATGCAAATAAATACAACGATCAGGGTAGCACTGATCCACAATGCTCTGTGCATTGCAATGCCCAAACGCAGTCTGTTGGGCCTAAAAATTGGTCTTCAAGTGCTTGTTTTATGTCGTCCTCTAGCTGCATTGTAATCTAAGCTTCGTTTGTTGCATTTCGTCTTGTTAAATCGTATAATTTTTTTTTTTTTCTATAGGTATTTTTTTGCGCACGTATGTGTGGATGTGTGCCGTAAAGTAATGCTGAAGCAACATTGTTACAACTACGCCTGTTGCTAGTGTTACTGCATCTACTACGACAACGACCCCAGCGTCAACTCTACTGCCTTCGGCATGTGTTTTTTGTCGCTCATGTTGGCTTTTGCGTAATTGTTATGGCGACTGGCCACGGCTGCTGACGCTATTTCAACTATGAAAAGAATAAATTGTACCTAAATCAACAAATACTCTTCGATCTACGCTCGGAGGCGGCCGATGGTTCGCGATGACAAAGTAGAACCGTTTGTTGGTTCGAAGTCAAATTCGGCTCGTGGCCATTTTGGCTATTCCTTTAGACTGAAGACGGTAAAAGTCAGGGAACACTAAAAATATGTATATTTATGTATGTGTGTGTGTGCGTGCGTGCGTGCGTGCGCGAGTGCGTGTAACATACGTTTGACATAGTCGCGACGGGTCGAAGTAATAACAATTGATAATAAAAAACATTTAATCATATTAAAAGCCATAACTGGAGCAATGAAATACTTGAAAAGCAAATTTTCGTACAATTATTACTATACATTTAAACGTGGCCAAAGTTGTTTTTCGAATGTGATAACCAGACCGGTGTGTGTTGTCCGTATCTGAAGTGAAGAATGAAGAACAAAATTCCAAATAGATAGGAAGAAAGATTATTTATTTTATACGCTATCGAGGTTAATGTATCTAATTGATGCTGCTGCTGCTGCTGCTATTTGATATGTTTGTAAATCGTAACATCCCGGGTAGCGATTAATTTACCATATTTGAGCAAGGTATAAATGTGCATATATACAATGTGGTACGTTTAAACTAGGGGCAAATTTAGCGGACCGTTTATCGTTCATTCGCCGGTTCTAGTACCAGACGGAAGCCAGCCTTTCTACAACAGTACAGCAAACTTACCGTGGCAAGCAACAGAGTGCCGTTTTCGAAATCCAAGTAAAAATCAGCCATTATTTTTCCATTGGACAAACCCCGATCATCATTTTTGGTGGAAGTGGACGCTCTACGATTCAGCTTCAAGTTTGAAAAACTCGACAGAGATTTCTATAAAGCTGACTGGAAAACTATCAATAAGGTTTAGATTCAGACAGCTTGAAGGTCTACTAAGGAATGGCTCAAAGTGCTATCTTTTGATACACCTAGGCTTTTGATAGAGAAACTGGCGGCCGTTCGAAAGCAGAGAGTATAATTTCTTCATCCAGATAGACAACGTATAAGATTTTTTTAATTTTTTTTAATTTAATGTTTAATTTTTTTGGGTGTCTTAAGCCTCTCAATTTTTAGGCCACTTGAGCCTATACTTGGATTCTGTTGGTTATATTGAATCAACATGACTGTTGAAGCTGTTACTTCTAGCATACGCAGAAAGATTTCGACCTACACACACACCAACCTGTGTGTATGCTTTATTTTTCGGCGGAACAGTTCTTTGTATATTGTATTTATCTATCGATATCGTGCGTTGACATCGTCACAATCTATTTCTTCATTCCTGTGAAATTCTAATTAAAGTAGAGAGGGCTGCGACTTCCAGCACTTCTATGCTAGGTATTTGATATATTACTATTTCATTGCACCCGCGCTGCCCCGAGGCAAAGATACGTCTATAATTAGCAAGCATAAAAAGCTATACTAGTTAATTATAAACAGATTTCGCAAGCAGTAAGTTTAGAATTAACAATATAAGTAGGCTTATATTTGGGTCAAATATATATCTAAAACTGAGTTCAAGATGAACGATGCGAGCCAGCGGCGTATTGACCTTGTAAAGTCTCGGTGTTGGGAAAAATTTAGATTCTGCAAAAATGTAAATCCCTATAGAAACCCTATAAGACGGTGTCAAATTTGATTTCTAATAACTAGCAATAAGCCGTTGCTATGAACGAAGCACATTGTTGTGCACCGGTGTTACATAGCACAACTAACATTAGGAAAAGGAAAAATTCGCAACGTACAATACCAAAAACTATCCATTTTCTCAAAGCTCAATCATGTTTTTTCTACGCATAGACATCATTTGCACCTTGGCTTTGAATGTTTGTCCTATTCTAAATAAATTATAATTTTAGACATCTTCATATCGATGGGGCCATGGAAGTCTTCTAAGGAAAAACGCGCATATACATTTCGAGCAGGCAAATACGCATCCCTAGGTAAACATCGTCACTGATAAACAGTACAGTGATCCCATGAAGCAACATATATATTGGAATTTTTCATGTTAATTATCATAAAACCCTTCAATGAGGTAGGCCACTCGTTCTTAGTTAGCCGCTAGTTTGTTTTGGGAAAAGGAGTACAAATTATAAGATATAAGCACATAGATTGGGCCTACTATACTTTGCTAAAATCAGTCAGGTTCAATATCGCTTGCATAAGACCTTTTAGGTCGCGATTGTTCGACCTGTACCTCTACAAGTGTCCGTGTATTAATTTAAAAGTGAACACGCGCTTACTCTTCAGTATGCACATAATTCAGTGTTGTTGTGTGCATACATCTATTCAGCGCCACTGATTTTTATTGCCTGCAGTGTTTGTCCTTGTGCCTTGACGCTCGAATACAAATTGGTTACAAGCTATACAGAGTTACTGGATAGTATACTGCAATTTGTGCTTATATATTTGGTCATATATTTCTTCAGAGGAGCCTACGCAACCGTAAACGCGGCACTTAGTAATAAATACTGCATCAGATCCACACATTCGATTCAACCGTCTTTTGAAGAAGATTGCCTTCACTTATTTTGAAGGTCAGTTCGAGCTCGGATATAATCTATGAATCGAGAATTGGTAGACGATGTCGGAGCTGTATAAAATCTGCGCGCATCTTTTCACACAAACTTGCTAGTCGCAAAGGGCAACTTTAAAATAAGACTAAGCTTTTCCTTATCCACCTTGTAAAAATATGTTATATTGTGCAGTTCGACATTGCTAGCTCAATGATACTTGAAATCTAAACAATATACGCCCCTGCTGACAAATATATTATACTATCGTTTAAATATCTTTAAATAAAATATCGTTAACCAGGTACAAAGTATTTTCTCGATGCGTCGTCCCATAGAGTAACACAATAATACCAATTGCAATGAATGATAAACCAGAAATCTACGATGAGCCTTTATCGCCATTGTGAACAGATGAAAGGGCTGGCGGCAGCTTTCGACGACTACCACTTGAACATTTTGCCCCAAGATGTCAACCGGAAACAATGGAGCTTCTTTACTAATAGCCCCGATTATTAAAACGCCATATATACAGACACAGAGCTTTCCACCGTTTTTCGTTTACTCGTTCTGGAACTTACTGGACCAATACTAATAACTTACTGAAGCAAAATGCTGGAAACACCGGTTAGTTGGACTGGTCAATTGTTTAGTAGTTGTAGTCGCAAGCCGTCAACGACACATAAATGCTATAATATTTATAACCTAAACAAATTTTGACAAAAAAAAATCCTATTTCTTATTAAAGCTTCTATAATATCGTCTATTAGATGTTAGTAAATCTTATTCGGGTAGCTCCAGTTAGTAAACGGGTAACAGTCTACCACGCATAATTAAACAAAGTTTTATAAGACTTTCATTTACATGCATATGCTATTATGTTAAATGACATATAATGCAACACCTTGAAGCATGTGTAGTCTAAAAATCTAAATATTCATATTATTTAATTATCCTATTTTACAGCGTCCGTATTTTGCTGTTACTTTAAGGCGGGGGAGCACTTCCAAAGGTCTTGAAGAAGATTTTCTTTGAAGAAGTCTATTATTGCCCACGGGGGGGGGGGGGGTCGGTCCTGCTTCAGCGTACAAAAAAGCCAAGTTCGCAATTCTCCGAAAAGCTTACATTTAAGCCTACAAATTCTAAAGAACAAAAGACGCACGAATAGATGAATGTTGACTTACGATGGTCGTATTACGTCATACAACGAATCTGCGTATGAGTTTTGACCTTTTGTAACTCATTGAGCTAACGCTTTGGCTCATTCAGCTAGGTTTCGGCCTGTTCGTTAAAAAGCGAAAGAACAAGTACGACGTCCTGCCGTCCTTTGATGGGCCTTCTTCTACCTAGTAGGACTATTAACAATAGTAGCTTCAAATGTGATCGTGGGCCGTTTGCACGAACTGCAAACAGATACGCTTTTATGTAGATATACCCATACATTCTGTTGGCTCGGTGTCACAAATGATTTTGCATGTGAAATTGATAGTGTAACTTTAAGTTTAGACAGCTGTCTACTTTGTAGTTCTCAATCGTTTTAGTTGCTTGGCTTGGCAGAATAGTGTTGCGCACTTCCGCAATCTCCTCTAGTGATCCGTAAATGTTATATGTATGGGCGTTCTGAGCATAATGTGAAACAGAACTTAATAAAATCTTCGACGACGGACATTTGTGTTAAAAATTTACCTTCGTCCAAATGTTGAAACGTAGTTGTCGATGGATTGAGTTCCTTGAAGGGGACGCTAATGAGAATCACATAGTCTAAAAAGAAACGGGAAATAACGATAAACAGAATACGAGTATCGTTTCAAGTTCCAGTTCCTTTTGTCCGACGTCCTTTCGGTCGCTTAATGAATTTACTATTTATATACATATATAGTTTAGATAGAAACCAGTGCATATCCTATTCAGACACATTTATCGAAATTAGGATTAAAGCATGCCTAGGAAGAATGCATGCTCAAATAGTTAGGTAGAGCGTACCTCGGAGAAACGAGACGTTAGTCTGAAGTAAACTAAAAACACACCGTTTGTTAAACGTTTCGACGATGAAAATAGTTCTGCTTGTAAAACGGCATTCTGTATAATGACAAAGGATCGATGGTCGGCGTTGCTATCATGAGGTGCGATTGCTTTGTTTGAACAAGCGCTGCTTTAAACTACTCATACGATGTCTTTAACGACTTTCTCATTTATTCATCGGCCATATCGTAAGCATAGCCTTAGTACCTATACGAAGTCTATCCTATGCGCAGCAAAACTCTCTCTACGCTGGTTAATTTACCTTGAAGTGTTATCGTTTTGATTAAATACGCTAACACCAAATTTAAATAATATAGCGGCAAAATATTAGAGCTCGTACCGAAAGCTTCATCGGCAGTGCACGCACTGTGACTTAGAATGCTAGCTCTATTGAAACAAGTAAATCAATTGCTTCATTTTAACCGCAGACGTCCACAGTATAGTATTAGACAAAATGCTGCCAGATCAATGGAGGCTCGTTGTGTTTTAACATAGTATAACGAAAATCAACATTATAAATGAAACACACCATCAATCTTCTATATAAGTATTTAATTTAATAGTGACTTGAGATGACAGAACATGATGTGTTTACTAAAACTGATTGTATAACTTTTGTGCAGGGGCGTTAATTATAAAAAAAAAAACTGTTAATTGTTCAGGATCTTATCCTATGCAGGTGTCTCACTGTCACTAGCTTGCAGTGCACAGTTCAGAGGGGCGTAGCGGTAATGTGGGTTGCCTTGTACACACCGGGAGCAAGATGAGCAGGATATTAAGGCGCCGCCCCCTACATTAGCATTAAAAGTGTATTAAGCTAATTACAGTTTAATTTCCGCCCCCTTGGCCTCAGCAAGCGACATACACCTGGCTTCTCGTACTCCCCTTGCGGCTCCGTGAGACTCGCTGGTTTGCTGGCCTCATCATGAGATCCTAGGCACGCCTAGGAGAGACTGAACCGCATCCGTCACACAGTTTAGGTTCGCCATACTTCCGAATTCATATACCTGTTCTGATCACTTAATGGTACAGCTGCCGTTAAATTCTTAAACTATTCCAATCTTCATCAAACATTCTATAACTTGTTATAACTTTTGATTATCCGAATACTATGACTTCAGTTAGTCTTGATTACACGTTGATGTCTTCCTGATCACGAGATAACTACACATACTGGACAACGAACTCTCTCGGCGACCATAGATTAGAAAAGAACAAAGGTCCGTAGTTAATTTAAATTTTTGATTTATTCAAAAACATTGAACTCAATCGGTCAGCGCAACTGAGCCAAAAGTAACTTCTGAAACTAGCATTTATTCAGAATATATACTACACCAGTTAACTTGCAGGGCAATGTCACCAGGGTGCTGATCGAGCGCACACTATCGTCAAATCGTGAAATAAGCTGATGAATGTTCGCACAAAAAGTCTTTCATACAGTCTCGTCGTGCCCGATTGCCGGCACTTCACTTGTCTTGAAATTGTACTTAACAACGCCTATCGACTCCGCTCGCTTCCCGCTTAAAGACCATCATCATAGACACTCAATTGGGAGGATTATGCTTAGTATGGATTTCCTGTCCCCTATTCTCGTAGTGTACAGCCTGATCAGTCAGGGCCCTTCTGAGGAGGAAGCAAAAGCAAAAAGGCGCAGTAGTGTATTCCCTCCCCGCCCAGCCCAGCCCAGCCCTCCTACCTCGACCGCAGAAAAGGCCCAATTCGGATAGGGCGGTGAGCGCTCTCCGCCTGTTGTGGACGTCTCGAATATCTCGCATATTTCACTTGTAAGCCGTCGCGTTAGTCACGGGATTAGCACGGCCACAATCTCCGAGGAAGCCACGATTACTGAGGTGATGATCGGCACCATTATGGTGATCATGGTGATGGTGATGGTGATGGTGTACTGCTGCTATCGCATGGAGAGGAAGAAGCTGAATTGCCTCTGCAGATGATTATCGAACCCGATCTAACCATACATTGCCGTATAGAGTACCGAATATCAACTCAATTTACTAGGGGACTCCAAAAAAAAGTCAAAGCTCTCCGTATTGAGTTCTAGCTGAAAGAACAACAGACCTAATGAGTGGCTTAAATGATATTTATTGAATCATCCCATTTTGAACAACGTTAAATCGCACAATGGCAATTCATTCATGTTCTAGCCGTCTCAAACTGTACTACAGGCGCCTTAGCTACCGTGTTCACACCTGACCACCCCCTACATCGCTAACAGCTGTTCACTCATGAAATGCATCGACAGCGTCTAAAGGGGCAATTACTGCCAGAATTTTACCAGAAAAAAAAAAAACACCACATGATAATATCTCGGAAGTTGTGTGATACTCGACGTAACTACGTTACTATAGGTACGCCATCTCTGCCAGAGACAAGTAAAACGAGCTTATTCATAAAATGCACACATAAGAACATACGATTACACTGCCAGAGCGAAATCTAACCGAAATCTGCGATATTGTGCAATTTATATTTACGTACGTATAAGGTGCGGCTGCTTAAATTGGGACTTTGTTCTATATGTTGTTCTAAAACAATGCGTCAATAAAAGCAAACGTTTCGCATATACCGTAAATGTCATTGCTGACGGTCATATTGATTCCATATAACCACCATCCACCGTTATTAGCACCAGCTTCAATAAAGCACTCAATAGTGAGTGTGAGAATTCACATCCAGTAGAACTATTGTATTCTGAGTGATCAAGACCCCTTAGTGGAGGCTGATTTCGCTACGAGGAAAGAACGGCAACGGAATCAAATTTATCTATTATTTTTTAAAATGCCCCTTATTTCGGTATTAAATATGCAGGCGTAAAAAGGCGTTTCAAGTCAAGTCAAGTCATTTTTAGGATTCTGTTAAGGCTTTCAAACCTCAGACCTATAAGGATGTTCCGGTTTGTAACGTGCAAATTTTTCTCGCATTATTTTAGGAAAACTGCCAATAACAGAAACTATCGATTTCGGACAAAATAGGAAATACTTGATTTTTGTGGGCGAAGATAATGAACGATTGTTCCGTTTCGCTCATATCGCAAAAATATGACACATTGGCTTCCGCCATGACGAACTTGTTCCGTTATTGGAAAAAAACACGCTTTTTGCTTCTACAAGAGTAAACAAACAGAAGCCCCCTTCGACAAACATCCCGCCAAAGCTTATCTAAGTTTAGCCATATATAAATATATATATATACACGAGTAGTACTAACAGCATAATTGAAAAGATATAACAAGCTGTCTGATGCCAAATAGACCGCAATACGCTAGTTTTAGCTTTGTTGTTAGCAGCAATATACAGGGCGTTCAAGAAATGTATACGCTGTTTTACCGGTCACGGCTCTCTGATTGTGCTTCCCTATCAGAGCGCAAGTAATTGAAAATAGTAAGTAAGTCAATATTAACTGATATTATGATGATGTAATATTAATATAAATATTTTAAAATGGTAGCGGAAGTATGAAAAGGTAGCGCAAGTATAAGGATAATATGGCTGAAAGTTTTGGCAACGCGACTTACAACTGATCAGATGAAAAATAGGTGTAAAGCGGATGGAAATGTTCAAGAGGTTCGTGGACGACGTCCCGGTCAGACACATCAACAAACCGCTTAAGAACGAACACTACAAGAAATATTCCAAAAATTGGCAGGACAATCAGGTGACAAGCTTGGCAATAACAAATTAAGTGTTTATCGCATTGAAGGACGTCCTAACAATAGCAATGCTATCAATGAGAATGATCCGGACTGAAGAAACAATTTTTGCCAATGATGTTGGAAAAATGTGAGCAAGATTGTTTCCAGCAATAAAAAATGGCCTAATTAATCGATACGATTGTACCTATTGGACAGGTGCAAATTCGCATGGCACGCACGAACACCACGTAAATTTACCAGAAAATATAGGCTTTTAAACACAAACCTAGATAGAGTTTTTGATCGAACAGTAACCGGCAGCAGCTGCTTGAACGTACTTTGAAAATCTATTTTATCACTTGTGCGGTCGGACTTTGATGAAGACGAAAAATAGAAAAAAAAATTAATAAGCTGAAGCATCTACACACTATAATCGTGATCTGTAAGAGCATATCTTCCAAACAGATGGGTTGGATGAAGGGTTCCCTATCTGTTTCTTAGGCCTGTTATTTATGTAAGGACACCTAAGTCAGGCAATCAGTGACACTGGAAGATTTAAAAGCCGCAGTTTTGCAAGAATTAAATGTCTGTCGGAGTCTGCGTGCTCACTGCCATTAGCAGTGTATTGATGTAGAATCTCTTGCAATTTAAATAGAAATAATGTGTATATAGGGAAGGACGTTATGATTACAGACATATTTTTCAGGATTATATGTACATATATCTATATATACATATTAATCGGTCTAAAATAGTTATGACACAATGGCCTGCGTCGCTCTTTGTCCTTGCAGTATACATCTGAGTCTCCAGTAATGGCTAGATTTAGAACATTAGGACCTTTCTGAAATGCGTTCTGTTTTTCTCACCGTTTTATCGAGGAACTATTTATAAACGTATTATAAATAATGCATTCATTCATAGTTTGATCGTGAAAACGCTCTAATTTTACAGACATACTTCTCTTATAAATGCATCGTGACTTTTGAGCTGACCTGTCATTGGTGAGAACTCAGGGAACCGCACGTCAAGAAGCTTTGCCAGGTGCATGCCGTTGAAATCTGTACAGCATCCTCCGAACGATGCACATATCGATGGCGTCACTCAATTGATTTAAGACAAACTATCAAACAAGGTAAACGAACCTCTTTAACAACGTATTTCAAACTCCTATACGTAAAACTATACGTATTAGAGGGTATGCTTTAAAACGTTCCGAGTTGATAACATACAAACGTTGGCACTATCTAAATGGATTGCCGAACTATATAGTTGTGTCGAAACCGTTAGCCCGTTAGGGCATTTAACTGCTGCACCAAGTTGGCCTTAGACGTGGTCGACTGAGTCCTTATTATATAGAAATTCTATTGTTAGATAGAATCCTTTATTTTCCATACATGACAGTGCTCCGTACAGCTGCCCGTTCATAACAATAGATGATAACCTTTGCAGCAATCAACGAGTAAAATTTCTAAAGCGGGGATTTGAAACTGGAAATTGACAACCAACTTGCTTGAAGCGTTCTCGAATGTAGAACCCCTACGGTGCGTAAGCAATACGAACTGCTCGATTGTGATTGTCCACCCCCGCATCCAATAATTCACGGTCGAATGTTCCTCCACGACTTTAGCTTGCCACTTCTATTGGTTTTGTTCATAAGACGGACCAGAGCGTCATCTAGCCATGTCGACGGTTACCGATGGCTGAGGTCCCTCTCAGTTTTCCCTGCCCACGCTCTCGTCGGGGCGCGTACTAACGTCCACAACCCTCATGCTGTCAATAGTAATAATAATAATAATAAATAATACAAATCAAATAGAAACAAAATTGACCAGAAGACATTCGGCACTTCTGCATATTAGCTGAATTCTAACGAACATTATGTTCAAATATAAATAAAAAATCGTACAATTATTATCTTAATTCAGCTGTTCTAGCCACAGTAGGTCCTCCTCTAGGCTGTTGTACATATTTATTCTAATCACGTTTTTAGGAGGCTTCTCGTACATACGAAAATTCACAAAAAACAATACAACTAATTTGTGTGATACACGCTGGGTCCAGAGTGCATCAACAGCTCTTGAAAGATAAAGCATCTTAATTATAAATCATTTATTTAAATAAAATTAAAAAATTCACCTATACTCTAGAGTCATGGGGCACTGATTTTTCACTTACATCGCGGACATCGGTGAGTAGAAGTGGAGAACCGACATGGGAATAGAGACAATGGAGTCATTTGTTTGTTTGTTTGTTTATCCACAACATTTCGTTACATTTCTATCGATACACTTATATTCAGACACAATTAAGAAAGGCTCCATGATTCAAGTTTGGTCCGGTTGGGGAAGTTACGTTTTGAAGCACAAGTACAATTGACGACGAGATAATAAAAAATGCGACTAGTAAACACTGACGTATCAAAGGTGCTCTTTTCGTAATCCTGTTAAAAATCGATCGACTACAGAGTGCAGTCGTTCTATAAATTTCGAAATACTATAGAGCTTCATTTCTGTCATTCTACAATTGTTAACGATATATACGAGCCCCTAAGATCGGTTGTTAATACTTAAATATTGTATTGCATAAGTTGTGTCGTACGGTTGTCATCCGGTGGCTGTATTCTCCAATTGATTTGAATATGCCCGCCTTTTTCACAATCGGTTCAGCGTTTAGCTCTATGTATGTGGCGATAGTGTCGCTACATGCTATATGCGTACATTAAGTTTGGCCACTGGTAATGGATGTCTCGTTTGACTTCACTGTCAAATTGCAGCAGCTGGCCAGCTTGAAAACCTAAAATGGTCGCTGTGAATGTGGCTTAACAAACACAATAAACAACAGCTGTCGGTCAAAAAGCAATTGGAAAATGATTGTTGTTGTCCAAATCATTAATAGTGAGTTTATAACAGAAAGTAATCCAGTAGAGCAACACGAACACCTTTCTTCAAATAGGTATTATTTTCACCCCTATAATGCTGCAGTGACATTCCATTTGCGCACTAAAGTCAGGTCCTCTGGCTCCTGCACCTCTAGTGTTTGCTTCTTGTACATTTTGCCTTTGGCCACTTTAGCTTAAGTCTCACCCGGTTTGCGTTGCGCCCCGTCCCCGTGATAGCTTAGTGGAAAACGTATTTGGGTACTAATCTTAGGGATATCTTGTGGTTTAAGTCCGAATCTGATCGTAAACAGACTTATTCTCGTGGTTGGAGCGGGGCGTGTGTCTGATATAGTGTCTAACAACGATATCCGATGTGAAACTCAAACCACAGAGGCGATCACTGTGCATATAACAGATTTCACCGTCAAATTTTTATACTCACGTTCGAAGTGAACATAACTGACCGTTATGAGGCAAGGAAGAATATAAACGAAGGACCATGGGCAAAGTTTACAGTGCATTGTACAAACGTTTGCTCCTTATGGAAAAGTTGTTTTGACCAATGAGTCATTCATTAGAAATCGAGGTGGCCTAAAGAGATTCTTGCTTAATTGAGTGGGAATGGGAGAAAGAGGTGGAGGAAGAAGAGAATTAAAGGATCGATACCTCAATGGGATTGAAGTTTAAAAAAAAAAACATCATTATTAACAACCTGGGAAAAAATCGGAGTAATCAAACGTTCAGCTCTGGTGCCAGACAGCACATCGCATTAGAGAGTGATTCAGGTTTAAGTTATTCCGTGACAATGTCATATTTCTAGAAACGTCTAGCTACAGCCTATTGCACGAGGCCGAAGGCGCCCATACGATGGTTTGCGTTGCCATAGCGGCTAGCGATACATCAAAGCTAAAACTAGATAAAAATCGAGCCAAAAGAGATATGTTTAAGTATCGCAAAGACAGTACTTGCATTTCAAAGTTGATCTGCATATTTCGATAACGCATTGTAACGTCTCTCACGTCACCAAGTTGGTGAATTCAAATAAATTGAAGTTGACAGGTTATTGAAATGGAAATCGGTAACTAATGGTACCGAGCGCAGTGAGTAGTATTAGACGCTGCTACGCTTGCTTGCTTCTAAGATACTTTCAGTATTTAGTATCAAAGAATCTTACAAAATGAACAATTATCTTTTCTATATTTGGCGGTTATTAATGGTATTAGTGCTCATAGGCCCTCTAAAACCAATTGTACGGAATAGCTCCCTGCCACCAAAGTTATACAGACTATAGTGCGGTATAGGAGCTTTGGCTCCACAGGATATTACTGAGGCATTAGTGCAATCAATTAATTAAGTTACGTTTGCGATAATAAACTTGACGCCAACCTACTAATGATGGATCGAGAAAGTGCAACTGACCTGTCCTAAGTTGATCGATGCTGTTCTGGCTGTATTCGTTAAGGTCACTGTTACCATTATGGGTATGGTCCTTCTGTCCACTAGCGTGATGATGATGGAAGTTATTTCGGTGATGATTGCTATGACGATCGGTTCTGAGCAGGTCGTCAATAAGGTAACTGCACTTGCGTCTCTCTTCAACCCGTTGTTCACCGTCCACCTCGGCGTCAACACTAGCGATAAGCGGTCGCGTTGAGAGATCCAGACCAATGCATTCGCTTGTCATGGTCATATTAAATCCGAAACACAGACTATTTCGAAGTCACCTCACAGCCTGAACGCTTCTACCACAAGAATACCAAAAGTCCGTCGGACGGTAGCGAGGACGACGTACCACAGAGTAATTGTGCTTTACCTCACATTAAGGCGTTTGTTTAGAGAACACGATCTCTATTGAAGAGTCTTGGAATTCCATCCTCCAGCAACAACTGTCCATTTAGGACGCCTTCACGATCTGGTTCTAATTTACTGACGAAGCAGGTGAAGGTAACGCAATGTTTAGGAAAGGCGCACGGTAACAATTCGTTCGTCTTGTCAATTAATAATAATTCTATATATACGCACATACAATTACAGTGGATGCATTAATATTGATAACATTATTGTTGGATTTAGTTTAGTACTAGCTGGATGCTGCTGTATAGCTGGTTATGGCTGTGGCTCTCCGCACCGTTCTTCAGGATGGTATCAGTAGTGTTGTATACCAATGGGGAGTGCGCGAACGCCGCGATTCCGATGTATGGGACAGGGTCTCTGTGCCTAGTGCCTTCGAGGTTATTTGAGCGGTTGTTCGCGCGTCTCGCTGCTTGCTGAGAAAAACCACAGTCCCGCTATCAAGACAAGGCCCGGCGGTAGAGAGCGAAGAGTGTCAAGCTCTGGCTCTACTTGGTCCCTCGGATGCGGATGGGCCCTAGGCCCGTTCAGCCGTCTGCTGCACACCGCCGCCCATCCCGCGATTGCCTCTCGCATAGGGAAACGCCGCAAGTTTGGGGCGGAGTCTGCTGTCTTGGGCGGGGCTTCTTTAGGCGGGGGAGTGGGCCTCAACGAGGGTAACGAAGGGAACCTAGAGAGATGCTTTAGGGGATGCTGACGGGAGATACGATGCCTCGGGGCGCACGAGGAGACAGAGGGGCATGAGGAGAGGGAAACAACCTGACGGGGGGATTGTATTTAGGGATAAGATGGGATCGGGTCTGGTGCTCTCGCTGCTCATCGTTCGGACTAAGCGAGGCGCTAGCCGGGTCGACTGTCGGCTTATCGCCGCTCTGAGGGAGACGGCCAACGCTCACCATCAACCAAAACGAATCAGCTGATCGTTGCGAGCAGACGACCGGAGATCCCTAAATCGAGGGGTAGTCCCGCTTCGCGATCGTTCGTAGTCTCAACTCTCAACTGAGACTCCGAAGCGAAGCTTTGATGAGGATCGACACGGTGCAGTGCCGTAGTGGAAGGTGCTAGCGGGGGACCAAAAGGACGGGTGGAGTAGGGGGAATAGAGAATCTGCTTGTTGATGGGGAGCACCAACAGGATCTATCGCGGTACTTCGCTCTTAGTGTGAATGTAGACTCCGAATCACCTTATTATAACAACAGTATACAATATGTCGCTTGTCTCAAATAATTGATGGTATTAGGTATAGATAATTTTTGGGTAATGATCACCAGGTGTGCGTGAGCGCAAGCGTGTCGCTTGCTAAAAATTGCTATCCTTTAGGAAATATAGGCTACTCTGGGATGCTTATATAAACTAATAGTTATCGAAGCACACCCATTTCACAGCCTAAATTGTTGTATAAACGCAGCCTTATAAACAGCCATGTGATGTGAAGCATTTAGCCCAGCCCCAAGTTTAGTACAACCTTTGTTATCATAATAGTCATGAGAAAAGCTGTTTTCTCGCGATGAATTTTGCATTAGTGTAAGTCCTTATTTATACTGGCATCATTATTTATACCAATAAGATCTAATACTATAAACACCGCAAATCACTAATAGTTTTAGCGCTTGAAGGATTGTTCATGACCGAAATGTAGGGCCTTTGAGCCTGCCTAAATCTGGAGTCGACGAATGAAGACTAGCTGAAAACATAGAAACAGGCAGCAATACATTTGCCATGTTTAGTTTCACTCTATCAAATATACTGTTAAAAAAATTCACATGAGAAAAACCCGCGCGACTGTATCTTACAAACGTACTTGTCCAGACCCAGGGGAAAGACATTCATCTTGGCGGTATTAGCTAATCTTGAGGAGAAGCGCCATATTCATGGCTTTCACATCTATGCGGTATCCATGGGCTTTTGGATGAAGGTGTTCCACTCCATGCAATTTAGTAATTCCTACATCCTAAATAGGACATACAGAACCAATTGACACATCTCAGATTCTGCTTCGACGAAATATGTGATATCAATCAAATTATATAACACGAAATCTGACATGGAAAGTTCATATGGTAAAATCACGATGGTTTCGACATTAACCATTTTACAAAAATGGAATGAAGATTCCTGAAAAATTAATTTGTGCGACTGGATAGATTTTTTCCCAACAAAAATTAGGCCCTAGGTTGCTGGCTGGATGAGAATCCACATTTTCAATGTCCAATCTTTCTCTGCGGTTATGACGATCTATTCGATAGCGCCACCTTGGCGCTATGTTGGAAGTTAAAGCAGAAGGAGTCACTTTAAGAAACAAGAGTCACTGACCCTGTTAACAAAATATGTGCTTAGGTTATTGATCCACATTAGCATGATGTAGTCTTAGGTAGTTAATGTAGTATGGTAATTCATTTTTGTAGTTATTAAAATACAGCTCTACCACCTGACAATGATTTTGGCTTGTCTTCAATTGGATGATACTAAAATGAAAAATCTAGTACCCCCAACTATACAATCAACATTGCAGTCATACTGTCTAGTTTCCCATTTATCGAAGGTGCTTATCACGAGCTGCCATAGTTCTGATGTGATTATCGACCAAGTCAGATTGTCTTGCTGAGCGTATCCCAGGGGAAGCATGTCCTCAGCCTTGCCACCATCACCACCACCACCACTCCCCACTCTCCAGCAGGTGTCTACCTAGTCCGGAACCATTTCAGTATACGACCTAGACGCCGATCGTCTGATTATCAACATTACTACACAGCCCTATGGACGTAGTCACGATGTCGGTCGTATCTATGAAGCCTTCCCTTATACAGCCTTAATCATCACCTTAAAACACCCTAAATACTAGAACCAGACAGCTCTATCCTGCGTGACCAACAACGGCATGTATAAGATCTGGTACCGTCGGCACCCCGGCAGCCGTCGCAGGCAATCTGACAAGACGTTTGTGATTACTTGTTCTTCAATATGGATGGCGGACCCATCGCTCGTGTGCTGTTAACAGCAATTCAATGCCGACAGGATGGGTACGTTCTTGGTCTAGCCAGCTTCCACTCATCGAGTTGAGGGTGTTGGTGACTCTTATCTGATGCTGTCCTGTTATCTGCGGAAGGAGAAGGATCAACGGGCAGGACATGGCACGAAGGCACACTAAAGCAACCCTTCCGACGAAGATCGGATAAGGTGACTTATTATAGGCAGGTGAAGTGGCACCTATGTACCTGATAGACCTGCCTTCGCATGGGTAAACTGCCTCTCGGCTGTGCGTTCATTTCAAGAGGTAGTCGTGAAAAGATAAACCTTACGGTAACCCAGATG
The DNA here is from genome assembly GCF_002532875.2 of Varroa jacobsoni. Lineage (NCBI taxonomy): Eukaryota > Metazoa > Arthropoda > Arachnida > Mesostigmata > Varroidae > Varroa > Varroa jacobsoni. Next base: position 165,405 of record NW_019214310.1, read on the forward strand.
AATCACGAACAAATACTATACAAATTCCTAACACAATCGATTTTTTGCGAAAATCTGTTTGTTTGTTGTGTTGCATAACGTCTATATTTACTTGAAACAACAGTAGGGAGAAATAAGTGTGCCTATAGGCTATACTCTCTTTTGGCTCCTCTTTTAGCGTGAACGATAGGTGACTAGCCGCTCGCATTTTGCGTTAACTAGGTTGATTATGTTATGGCTGAAGGTATATCCCTTGAGAATGACTAAACAAACGGGCGGAAATGTTTGGTTGAAGCTGTTACGCGACAGACGCCTACATGCGCACCTACTTTTTCCTTAACCCTTAGTTTCCCTGAAGCATCAGCCTCTTCATTTTGCTATATTAACGTTTAAGTTAACCAGCAGCCATTACTTGAAAATAGGTCATATCACATAGACCAAACCGTTAACTACCGTGCTTTACGATGCTGACCCCAGAGATACGGAAAACAATTTGCTGCAGGTCCAGTTGATCTGGATGAATCAACTAGCGATAATCTAAATGGGAAAGCGCGATTTACAATACGGGGTGTTTCAAATATTTCCACAATGAATATTGCTTAGAGAGGTATGTGGCTGTGTCATTGATCCGATGAATCCTTAACGAAACTGGCATAGATTCACCACGAATTTTGCAGAGGAGAGTTCTCATTTGATTTCATAGTAAAAAAACAAACAAAAAAAAGGCCAAGTTCGATAAATCAAGCGATCTTACTGCTTAGATCGCGAACCTTTTCAGGCTAATCAAATTATACCAAACACCTGTGCTCAAATAATAATAAATGCAGGCAAAAAGCAAAATCCCCTTTATGAGTTATTGTTAACGGTCGCCGCAAAATAAATAGATAACATAGTTATAAAAATAAAAAACGCACGCTTTTCTCGAAGTTTCTATAAGTGCAACGTTTTGTTAGCCCCCTGGCGAATTATAAGAGAACGAGCTAAAGCAATTGATAAGTCGTGATTTGCCATTCTCTGGTTTACGTTGCCTCCTGCTTCTAATGTATCGCATTCAGACGAGAAGATGTCGTAAGCAATCTTATATTCCGCTAACCTCAATTCTAAATAATAAATCACAAAGAAAAAAAATAGCCAGACTGTGTGAATCCCTATAGCCGGATCGTAAGTTTGCAACTTCGGTCGAGCTATGAACGCCTGAATGTTTGGTCAGAGTTTATTCGCTAATTTATTTACTTAGCGTAAGTGAGGGACTGTATCGGACGAGAGCGACGGCAGCTGTAGGCCCCTCAGCTGAGTGTTTTGCTCGTTCACAGAGTCAGCAATGAACGCCATGTTGTCCATGCCTCATACAGCTCTGTACAGGACAAGCGTTTTTGCTAGAAGCGACCGCCACAACAAGCTAAAAGATCAGCGGTAACACGACCGTAGAAGCTACGTCAAGAGAATTGTAACGAGATACAATAACAATAATTTTCAAGCGATAATAATATTTTCCGTGTTTTTTTTTTATCTCCTTGAGCTTTTCCTATTGCACTTGTAGCATAGATGGACACCCTAACAGAGAGATAATAATCATATGTCGAAGGGCGACCCGTTGCGGCTACTGCTTTAGCACACAGGTACAGCCGCTGAATAGAAACAAAAACATCAGTTAGTATATAATTTGAGTATTCCGGCAGGCGTTGAGCGAGCGACTGGCTGCCTGGCTGACTCTGTTGGGTAACCCCGTGAAGATGATAGCTTTCTCAAGCAGAGCTGATGGGAGTCTTGATGCTCCGGTACATATATTCTGTTGATCGTTGTTGTGCAGACTGTCATGCAGACGTGTTCTCTTCAATTTCGACGTAATTCTAGCAATGATAGCAGGGCTAACGTAATGATGACCGTAGAAATAATGGTGATGATGATGCCGCTGCTGATGACGATGATATTAGTTCATTGATGATGGGTATTTTAGAACCCGGCGAGATGAGTCGAAGTATACCTACCGAGAACTCTCGGCCTTTTTGGAATCTTTTCCTTTCTGGGTACTTTATAATAGCGTTTCTCCCGCTTTTCTAGCGGATATGAGCGGTATGCTCGCCGTTCTAACATGACGCGATGCCCATCTGCAAATTCAATTGTAAATTGTTGAAACAGCGTTGGATTTATAGCTCGATTGTAAATGTTCCGCACTAGCCCGTTATTCCTAATATATCCTCTAATTTAAAATGACATCTACTTTACTAATAAGTGTAGACATGATGGGAGCAACTCTTCTGATACAAGAACTTTTTGCCGGTGATCTGAAGCAATACGTAGCATCGGACGTCGAACCTAGCACATTAACTTCGTATTAAATGAAATCCAATTTATTTGTAACTCGCGTTTTTATCTGTGCGATTACAAAAAGCCGCAAATTTACTTTTCGCGACTGTAAAACCCTATTCAAAATTACAACCCATATGTCCAGAAGAGTTCTTACGCTAGCACAACGAAATATAATTCACGCTGGGCTTATTTTTGGCAATATTTAACCAGTACAGAAATCTGGCAGCTGCATTCGGCGAAAGATTCTGGGTCGAGTTAATTAACCAATAGTTATAGGGCAAATATAAGTGCTCACTTCCTTGATATAAATGACACATGGGGAAATTCTGGTCTTGTCCAAAAAAAATAACACAGTCCGTTACGATTTAGAACATTTTGCCATGTAGAGCTTTTTATGGATTCTAAAAAAGCAGAGCTATCTTCTCGATGTGACATGAAATAACCACACCAATATCCGTGCTAGCCTGTCGCCAAGATAGTTTCGTAATGCACTAGCTCAGGCGGAAACAGTTGTCCGATATATTGATGTCAGATCATTTTGACTTAATACGAACTTGACCTATGGTAATCGCTAGTTTCTAACCCTCAGTATCAGGCGCCCTTGGCCAATGGCTGGATAGTTTTCCGCAAAGCTTATTGAGCTCGGCACTGTTCCTATGATCATCGGGTCACCGAAACGGTATTCGTATCACTTGCTTCTTACTCAACTGTGCGTCCTGTACTCTTATTTTTTTTTCGTATAAGCAACGGTGTTTAAGAAAAACTCCGCCATTCCTAGACAGGCTTCATAGTTTGCACACGAGCCCATCGCTTCATAGACGTGTGATGCTGTCACTTATTACACTAATACGAACTCTCCCTCTAAGCGGACCTAGCTGGTGATTTGTGGCCTGTGCCCTATGTACGCTTTGTTGGGGCGCTTGTCATTAGACCCGCTAAATTTGAAAATAGGTCAATGTACGGCGATCAAAAAGGCGCCCCGAAAACCAGCAGCGGTAGCATCACGACCCAACGTAATGACAACAGCATGGTCATCGGCCTATAAGCAGCCTCCTCACATGAAATCCTGATTCGACTAACAGCGGCAATCGTCGATAGCCGCCAAAAAGTTAAGCCAGCAGTGAATCAGAAGCGAGATCTGTCAGTGCGGCAGCGCTGACCGCTCGATTCGTCGTCCGTCGATCTCTGTTTACCCGCTCTCTGTCCCGCTCTCGATGTCTCTGCTGGTCGGCGATTATTATTTTTTCGGTTGTTGTTACTGGCGTTAATGTTTTCGCAGTCATTCCCGCCAATATCGCGGATTGTTGCTGCTGTGATCATTGTTATTATTAAGAATAGGACCAGTGTCGATTATTTGGTTTCGTGATGTCTGTTTATTGGCCTGGTCCCCGCTCAGATACAATTATCAGCTAGCTAGTTATAGCCAGCAGGATTCACTCGCTTATAGATCATAGCAGAACAGAAGTAGAGAGGAAAAAATGCTAATGGAATGTATTTGATACAACGAAATGGCGGTCAGACAATTGAATGGAGATTTTCTTCTTATGTCGTATAGAACGCTCGATACGTAACTAGCTATTATATATACACGAAATAACATGGATATATACGTCGTTGCGACATAAACGACGCAGGAGAAAACTAGAAGACTAAGATCATGTTCAGAAGAAGAAGAAGAAGAAGAAATGGCGACGTACGCCTTGACGTGAATACGTCTTGACATTGATGCTGCTAATTGAGCGAGCATGGTTACTTCTGACTGTTCAGTCACTTCAGTTGTACACTGAAATGCCCAATTTGGGTGAATTTGTCAACGCCTCCTTTAACATAACGACAAAAAGAACGCTTGCTAGGTATTCTTATCCTGGTTAGAACTGTTTGTTAGACGTCGAATTTGTAAAGAAGTTTTCTTAAAGCACGAGGTTGTCTACTTCAACGAGTGGCCGTTCAGCAGAAAAGTAACGTACACTTAAGAGGTTTAGGGGCGGTTGAAAAAATTCTCTTATTTTATAGATACTTAGGGATATTCTCTATCTATTCCTAGCTAAGTTTGGCTAAGAGAAAGATCATCATGCCATCCAGAGCTCAGGAACAATGGCGTAGATTAACGGATCGAACTGGAGAGTCCGAGCTGTGGTCTATTGCTGCATGAAGCTTAACAATTCTAACTGGCAGGCTCTTTGTGCTAAAGGTAACAAGAAAACTAAATGTCAGACGTTCGAAAAGGCCAGGGCTTGCTACTGTCTTGTACTGGGATTGCCTTATCAGCTGCACCCCCTCTTAGTTGTATGGACACCCCATACAACAGCAAACAATTCACTTGAGCCGTTGTCGCATAGTAGCAAATCGTTCGTCCAGAGGTTCTCGGGGCTGTTTGCATGTCTGAGAATAGTAGATCATATAATAACGAATGAGAAAATTCACTTCAAAAAACAGTTGCGGATTATACGCTAGATGCAGCTCCGTTTCAACAGGTTGTCGTTGTACCGTACATTTTCCATTTTTAATACATTTACGTGGAGGCCTTTTGTTTGGCTATCGACGGCCATGTTGGCGACAGTAACGCAGATTTGAGTGTTTACATCCGCGCAGTAAAATCCGCACGTATAACTAACAATCCGTAAAACTAATACCTTTGCTCGGTGAAGAAAGAGGTCGGATCCTCAGTCTACAGCGAGAATACATTTATTCCTAGGCGTTGTAGAGGATCAAAACCCACACGAAGGACTCTTTTATAACATACGATTTGTAGACATTTTGAAACTAACATTATTTGTAATTATTAGATAATTGAAAACTAAATACTCTGCTTTGATAACGTCAATAAATTTCGGACTCATTACCTTTATACACAGCAAGATAGAAGATACCGCAGCTAGAAATCTCAGAGTGCCGCCTTTTATGCCTATAGTAATTTCAGTCATTAAGTGAAGCTAGTACAAACCCCGGTCGCGTATAACGAAGTAAAAATCACTCAAAAACGTATAATTTTGATAAAGATATATTATTCAAAATTGTTACATTTCATTTGCAATACATAAACAAATTGAAAAAAATAATAATGATGATACTCTACAGGGGTAGGCGGCTAAAAGCACACTACAGAAATTTAGCATAAGCTGCTTTATTTTATAGATTTTTATGTGCTGTTTTTGTTATTCTATCGACTCGATCGAACACGATGATCTCTTATAGCACATCTATGTATGTATCACATACGTACACGACTCTTAATCATTATAATAATAATAATGAAAAATTTATTAGAAGGTTTAGGAAAAATGCTTTATTAATTTCCACTTGCTTTGAAGGTAGGGCATGTATGATCGTATCGAGTTGGTAGTCGGTCCGAATAAGCGGTTTACAGCTCAAATACATGCCCTTAATAACGTATTTGTTTACACGGTTTTCGTTGTTAATAACTGTTACGTTAGTAATAACTGTAACGCTAATCACGACAACGTTCGCCAGAGAAGAACATTTGCTCAAAGTGACTTACGCGTATATGAGATTTGTTGACTACCCCAGTTGGTACGATGTGGTACGAAGTGGATAACCTCGTAAATCGTAGCGGCTTTGTCAAATTACGTAGTAAATTTATAGTAAACATGTATTTTAGCGCCGCCTGGACTAAAAAAAATATTTTATGTTAATCACGTAGTACTTATTCTCTCATGGATTTGTGTGCGGCTGGTTACTGTGGTTTTTAAATACTGTAGGGGCTTGTTATTTTTTTGTTTTTTTGTTAGCAAAACGGCTAGTGGACCACCCATTGTTGTTGCAGCGGTCTGAGAAAGACGGCTTCAATATATACGCACGAGAAGATCTGCGAGGGATGAGGGGGGGGGGGGTTGAGGCGAAGCACTTCTGCGTCCATAGCAGATTGCTGATTACTGTGCCGGTCGTTATTACTGCTGTGGATCGTGTACAGACGGTGGCGAATTAGCTCAAGGGAGCTATGCTGAGTGGACGGACGGGGGACGGGGGTTTCGTGCGCGTCACGTCAAGCAGTCTTCTCTGATGGAGACAGATCACCCGCCGTAGTAGCCGTCGTCGCCACTAGTGCCAGCCTGCCACCAGCAAGTTTAGCAGACTGAGCTTTTTTATAAACAAGTCGCCATAGACACAGTTGCAGCGCGCAATGGGACAGCTCGAACGCTACCCCTTCTCGTCGTCGTCGTCGTCGTCGTCGCCATATTTATTCCTTTTTCCCAACCTCGCTTTATCCGCCTCTTTCCTCTCCGCCTCCGTTCAAGTTCATTCCACAAGAGCGTGGCTCAGCAAAGCTGTTGTCGTCGCTGCTGCTGCTTACTTCCCGTTGGTCTCCTGCACAGTCCACAATAACAGAGTATATAATGAAGTAAGTTGAACTTGGGAGAAAAATCCTACTTACATAAAATATAGGGACGCATAAAGCGGAGAGTCAATAGGGAACTGCATATTTTTCTCTGGCCAACCATCACACACTATTAACGACATACGTATCTGTAATAGCTAAAGGAAACATAACATAACTAGTGTTAAAAGATAAACAAAACAGCAGGCACTTGAAGTACTACTGCTGCCGCCGCCATCGGCGGGACGCAACAATTGGTGATGCAGGCGGCACATTTTTTTGCCTTCACGAGGCACTTTTAATTTGCTTTCTATGGATTCGAGATAGATGCAGCCCAGCTCTTCGAAATACATCTACGCTTTGCTTCAGGTTATGATACATAAGCAAAACTGCCAGTAGTCAGTCGTAATGGTGGTAAGAAAGTACATTATTAGGCTCAAAGAGTGCCGCAGTTCATTTTCTACCCTTTGTCGCGGTCGTATGAAGCGATCATTCTTGACAGCTGGTCGTCGGCTTTAATATTCCTTAGAACAAATACATTATGCCCCTAGTTTTCGTTACGCCTTCGAGAACATTGCCGTCGCGTGTAGCTATTGGCTTGAGTCTGGTGGGTCGAATATGTTTTGTTTGGCGTGGCACGCCCTTCGAAAAACGTTCCAGATGGAAGGAAGGTGGCACGTCTACATGCCCCTCAGCTATAATAACGCTATCGCTGTATACATTAGTATTGAGTCCGTTTGAATTCGAGCTATGGTGGCGAAGTTGTATGCACAAAAAACGAACGAAAAATCCAAAAAATCTTTGCCGGATAATCGATGAGATATATTGCAGGTATCAGACTTTAGTAGGTGCCAAATCGACCGTTCGAAAATGGTAAGATCTCTTTGGGTAAAGGGACTTTATCTATCGATACGAGGTGCAAATCATGGAAACTCTAATCATTCGTTGGAAAAAACCAGGACATCTGCACTTTCAGGTGTGCTGGACGCAATTGACCTGCATGTTTAAGGAACATTAAACTCTCGGCATGACACTAACAGCAGGCTCAAAACGTTCTGTAATATTGGCTCCGGCCTCTAATTTCATACGAGTGGAATTATGTGATTGAACTTACTTATCCTTAGTAAGTAAAGTTATCGCATCGATAAAATCCGTTGAAAAGAATTCTTGTCTATCAAAAAGAGTAATGAAATCATGATTTCTTTATATATAAACGAGATATGAGCCAATACATGAACCGCATCACTGGGTGCTCCTAACAGCATCAACTTGCCAAATCGTCCTGCAAGGATGTTCTGATATAACAACTATCGTGTAACTTGGTAAATATTTATAGGTGAAAAGTGCGGCTGTATGAAAAATCAGCTCAATTCAATCAAAAAAAAAAAATAATAGGGTTGTACAAGTTTATATCTAGGATAGTCGCATACGGGCGAAGTCAACTATACTGTGCTGTCTAGTGCTTAAGGGCGGCAAAACGTCTATACACTTGTAACAATTGGGCCGTCAAATATTGTAAATAAAGTAGATCTCTATTACTGTTCCCTCACCAGTGGAGGGGTTCGTTTCACTCGTTTGATTTGCCATCGTGCTATATTTCCGTACAGACCGTGCTAGTTAAATTGAGATATGTACAGACAGCTCCGAGCACTCTTTCCTAGGCGGATCCGTGGACCGTTGCTCACGCTACCGCCGCAGCTTGAACGCGTGCGTATTTAGCCTATTTTTAGGACTATACTTTTACCGCTTTCAGGAATTCGTTACTCGAGGCATAGTTAACTCGTTCTATAGCGCATTGACTTATGGGTTATAGTTAGTTATGGTTCGAGTACGTGATTCATAAGCAGGTCGGCCTAGATCCCCTTTTTTTCCCCCCCTGTGTCGTTATTTTCGTAACGAAAAATGACATTAAACGATCGGAGCCATCTTTATCTCTAGATAAGCAAATATGCATTTAGGGCGAATAGATATGTCATATAAACAATATAATTTATATTACGTCCGATGCTATGTTGTTTAGGCAATTGCCAGTGATTGTTTGTCCGAGCCGAATCGAGATGACGGGGGTGGGCTGAAACCTCCATCCGCTAATAATATTGGCCGCTACTGCTATCGTTGTCGATGCGGTGATGACGTCTGCAGCCGGCTCTCGTCGTAAATTTGCTTTAATTGTTTGAGTAAGACGTGAATAATAATGAAGATAACTGGTGGCGTAACAGCAAACGACTGTTATCGTCCGCTGCTCTTACCTTTATCTGTACACCGTCATTTTATTTATGTTTTATTTTTTTGATACAGTATAAATATATAATTGCGTGCACACGTGCACTTATTTGCCCATGTGATGATGCTTTGCGGTTCACGGCATTGCCGGCCATCGTTGCTATTATGCGGTTGTTTTCCAAGAGACAGCACCGTCTGATGTTCGCTGTTGCTGGTGAAGACATGCGTATAGGCTCCCGAAAATTCTGTCCGGCAACCCTGTCCATTAACTCTCAACAGAAATTACTCAAGCATTATGTTATCTATATACACAAAGTTACATGTGATAGACGCCAGTTCTGCACAGTATACTGCTATCGTCTACTTTCTATTCAGTGGGCTCATTTGCCGCTGGTAACTTCATCGGCAGTTGTATGTGCCCTTGGGTGCTACTTGCACATACTGAGATTTCTACTTCGCAGCTGAAGTACTGACGAGGCGCGCATACTTGCACACGGAATTCGATTGCAGTCGGAGGCTATAATTAATTGGGACTATCTACACCATATTCGAGCTTTAAAAACTGTACATTTTCACTTTGTCTATGCTATCAAGCTAAGCCTGTGTTTGTTCTTTTTTTTTTTTACCCGGATTCTATCACGGATAATTGCCCAGAACAAATTTTCCTAAATCCATCTCTCGATGGTGCCCTGGGTGTACTTCAAATCAAAATGGTCGCAGTTTTGTTATCACCGCCACCGCCACCGCCACCGCCACCGCCACTGCCCTGCTGCTGCTGCTGCTGCTGATGGCGATGACAAGAGTAATCAATTTCACTTATAGTGTACATTCGGAGGTCTTCTGAGATCCGATGCGTTTATTATGAGGATTCTATGATGATGTGCTCTCAGTTACTTCGGAGGCGACAGCAATACGTAAATCGAGTGAGTGAGTGAGTGAGTGAGTGCTATTATGTGATGGTGGTCGTTGTGGCGATAAAATCAATCAGAACCCTCAACGGTCACTGCTCGGGTATTAGTCAAACGTTCATGCGAGGATAATTGGCTTAGAGAAGGCACCAAACGATATAATGATCCTGATGTTGGACGATTGTCGAAAAGTACCTTGTGGCGCTACGATCCGGGTCTGTAATAAAAGCAAGTCCGGATACAAATTTTGCACGACCTTATTGTTGTTGACTGCCAAAGATGATGCTGGTTGAATTGTCAGGGTTTGTTAGTGCCGCGCGTCTTCGCCCTCACGATGCTCAATATTTGACTTCGCCGTCCGCGGTACGACCGCCGTTGATGCCGTGCGCCGTCTACGGCACGAGAGAACGAAAACGACTCGATGGAATCAAGTGTTTCTGCAATTACAGGTAGGTCAAGAATCCAGCCATTTTCTATATGGGTGTTTATTTTATGTTAGCGAATTACCGCAAGCAGATTTTATCAACAACGTGATGAAATTCTTTGACCTGTTCACATGATCCATTGGGGCACGACCTATAATAGCTCATGATTATTGATTTATCCAATGCTCGAGGTCGGAGAACATAATCGGCAGAGCGATAGCGTATGCATCCGCGTGTAAATCTTGCCCGTACCAACTGTGCCTCCAGTGGTGTGGTAGCGAAGTTACCAGTCAAGAACATCTCATAACCACCGGTACCTAAGGAAGCACCTATGTTAATTTGTAATAAAACGTCTCTTCAGTGATCCTGATGCAAAGGGTGACACACTCAGCGTCGCGAAATCTGTCTTGAAACTACCGACTATTTAACGTATACTAGCTAGCCACCAAATCGAGTTTTAACAAAGAAAATATAGCGTCAGTGTGTCAGCGATGGGTTTACTAAAGCTGGCTCCTTTCGCACGAATGAGCGGATACCTTTGCCCTCCTAGCAGTAATCTAGTTTTACGTTTTTCAATTTAAATACCTTTTTTTTACTATGACGAAGGGGAGACTCACAACGATACGGGCGTGGTATGTACAATACGATCATAAGCTTTTCATCTCCTGCAATAGCTAAAACATTGGCCCTTAGGTAAAAGGCGTCCCGTTCTTATGACACCAGCAGGCGGCACCATTCTGTGATTATATATTTCGGCCTCTGCGCTTACTAAAATAATAATCAAAGTTTAAATAGACAGCAGCACGATTTGTATACGCGACAAGCCTGTAACGCCGAGTTCTTGGGTAGGTATTTGCGTTTGGCAGGACTTTAACTGCAGTCCGGCAGATAGGAGAGTTTTGATTATGAAATTTCGCGTCACTTAGAAGAACCGCTTTAAACGGCTTCCATTACCCATACGATATCAACAGAAACCAATCAACGACATGAAGGATTTGCTGAGAGCGAACTGCTGCGACCATCCAATAACGAACTATAACAGATTTTTTGCCAGATTTCCGTACATGTTAAACGAAAAAAGTTGCCATAAACGTTAAGCAATTCAAATCAATGTAATACAACAAATAAAGTGTATATCATTTGCTTGAATTTCCGTATGTCTGAAGGTGATCACACTGTTGAGATACGAGTACAACGGTAGATGGTGACCGGTGCGTACGTGCCGTTACGGATCGCGGGGCTCATGCCACTGCATGCTAAGGTCTCTTCGTTCGGGCAATAACAATGTGTATTATTAATACAGTAGATAAATCTCAACTATAACGGTGACTGTAGAGGGTAGATTTGAGCCAATGAACAATCCACCGCTACCGTGTAGGGGGTTACAATGCGGCAAATTCGATTGTTATATTGCTACGCAAAAATCGAGTAGAGCTTTTGCTTGGATAGCAGGAGCGCTGGTTTGTTTCGTGGCAGTTTGATTCGTTACTCTTATAGGTATTACTATAGAGATGCAGGAGGGTTCTTAAGAAGAATGTTACAAATTCGGGTAACGGGTGAAATAAAATATTTTTAGGATTTCGCTAATTTTACTCACTGCTCACTCACTGCTTTTACCGCTGAAGAAACCATAAACATCGATCTTCAATACGGTAAAACTCAAAATCGTCCTTCGTAATAATAGTACTACGCAACACTACAATCAAACGTAATTATACGAGTTCTATAGAATCCATAGGCCATAGGCACACGCGTGAACACAATTAGAAAGCCATAGTCTGTTTGGATTAAATAGTTCCTATACTGCATTGCTTGCTAGATACGGCTCAGGCAATATCGCGTAAGCTGTTTAGACGTGGGCATACGTCAAAGGATTTATGAGCGGTTAGTTCTGCGCGGTTCGTAGGTAAAAGGACATCCGATTCGCATTTCGGATGCCACCGCTACCAGGATCCTTCGGTTGAACAACATGCCCTTTAAAAATCAATGCCGCTGTTCCCCGACCGTCAACATAGCCAGCCCTGTCTATGTTCTATATTCTATAGAAGTGGTCGGTCGGTCGGTTGGTCGGTCGGTTTGGCTACTATCCACGACCCGACATTTAATGAAATCTGCTATCGTGGCCTGGCTGATATACGTGGGCTTCTCGGGCGCCACCCACCGGCACAGGTCATTTACCGAACTCGTTATCCTGTATTGTTATTCATTTATGTCTGTAACTGGTTATCGCATTGAATAAAAAAGTGATCCCCAAATTCAAATGAAACGGCATTTGTTCCGTTTTAGGTCGTATCTAAGATCGATTATACTAGTCTGGGACATATGCATGGGTCAACGATATTAGCCATGATGTTCAGTGCGTCTGAAAAGCCTCTTCATACTTCGCAACAGCGTACAATTCAATCTGAGGACCAAAAATGTGTAGGTCTGTCATTGTCAGGGGTTTGTGCTGCCCCCACGCTAACCGTAGTGGACAACTTCATTACTAGTTAACGGATGATACGTACAATATAGATAGATAGATAGATAGTAGGACTTATATTAAACCGATTAAATCTACAAACGAGCGCTAAACAGAGGTGAAGTACTGTGTGTGTCATCTGATCTCCAGAAGACAGTCATACCACCAACCTGCAAATTTTAACCAACAAATACATAGTGCAAAGTAAATTATATATATACGCCTGTGATGTCGACCGTAGGATCTCAACCTAGCTATTCACCATTCTTTCATTATGTTATCGCATTGAATAAAAAAGTGGACGCGCGTAGCTCACCATATGGCAAAGATCGACTAGCTACAAAAGATGCATGCTGAAAATAGACCCGAATATATGGATAAATGTAGAAACTAAGTGGGCATTGTAGGCTGCCTGCTGCGACCAGTTCAGCTTGCCTACTTAGTACAATCCTGATACCAGGTTTTTGTGTTGGCCAGTGCAGGTAATTCAAATCGGAGAAAATTTCATTGGATAATATCTGCGAACATTAGTAGCTGATGACCTGGTACGATAGTGGATAATTGGCATTTGCTAATATTTCATATCTATGTGTGCCAAATCTTTACGCCGGGCTGTTTGGGAACACGTCAAGAGACCAAAATAAATGGGTCGCCCTTTTTCTTTCCTGAGGTTTCGTCCGCTTATAACAAGGTATAAATGAGCGCAAATCAAACGCATCAACAGCAAATACTGGGGATGAATACTAAAAAACCGTTCGTGGAGCTGAAAGTAAGAATCCCGGAAGTTACTGAGATAGGTGTTCGATGGTTCTGTCGAAGTGCACCGAAATTACGCCGATCATTTTAAGAAGCGACACCGTCTAAACGTAAACTATTGAACTAACTACGGCAATATATCTCTTTTCAGTTGCTTTTAATAGAAAGTTCGCTTTCTTCTACTTCTGATTATCAACTACATAGAGCGTGACTGGCTAACGCAAAAATTACTATAGGTAATAATAGCAGTTTTGACGGGTATGGCCAACTCACTTCGCCTGGTACATTGCCCACAAGGTTTCAATTAAGCCACGTTTTCACGCGGCATTCCAATATGGTCCATGGCAGACGACTGGAAGTGCTACCTTATCCTAGATCTCTTCTTAGCCAATCATCGGCCTGCGCAGATGATGCCGATTCAGTAGTTTTATTGATCTAGTCTATGAGATGTTTTTTGAAATTGCCGCCACAGTAGCCGTTCGAGTTTGGCGGGTCATATTCAGCTCACCTGTTTTGGCTCTGTAAAAAGATTTATCAACTGACGAACGTGAGTTAATATAGAGCACGTCGAGCAGCCAGAAGCTCGTCGTTGAGTGGCTGATTAAAATTAAATGGATGGACGTTAATAGATGAAGTAGGAGTGCACCAGGCGTATAGATAAAATGAGATCTAACATTCGACTCTTGATCTAATCATGCTTGTGCCGGTGCGTTAGATGGACAGAGCTGGTCGTGAAGTTTGGCCACGTATCTGTTTAGAAGAGATAGAAGTAAGGACGAATATTTCCACCGCGGCAAACGGAACAAAGGGAGGACAAATATTATAAGGCTTCTCATACGGATCGGAAAAGTTAAGATAGGTCTCTGGCTGAGCAGCTCAGACTTTATTGCGTACTACCAGGGCTTCGATCTAACGCTCTGGCTGTGCCTAAACGTTTAGGTAAACTAAGCTAACCTCTAAGCGATAAATACTGCGAGGTTAAAATCTCGCAAAATTAATGTTGTGTAATTCCCTTTTCGAAGAAAAACTGACCGTTTTTCGATCGGCCATTGGAATAATCCTTCCTTTAATCATCATGTAACACAAATGTATAGACATCTGCATGACAGGCGCTGGCTTGTTTAGTTTGACAATCGTAATGTGTACCAAAGTATTGTTTATCATGTAAGACGAAATCGTCCAAAGCGTTTCAATGCAAACATTCCCATCTATTCAAGGGCTTTGATGATTATGTACCAGTTCAGCAGACTCCAGCAATTCCATTCCATACGACCGATAGGGTATCTCCTTAAAACCAGTTATTTAATAATAAGTTTTTAAAGGTAAATTAAGTGCCCGTCTCTCATGTTTTATTCTGTTTCTATGCTATTCTGATACGCTGACGTCTACGACGTAAGGTAAGTCCGCGCGTACATGTTACTAAATGAAATACTAATTTTTTTTTCTTTTTGCTTTACATTGACTTCCCTAAGATCTCCTGTTGAACATTTGTAAAACTTCGCTTATCGCTTTGCTAATGAATGGAAGAACCACAATGGACGATGAACCACCGATTCTCTCAGAAACAACATTTCGAGTGAGGTTAGGCGCACGCATAGGTCGAACGATTATTAAGGCATCTTGGTCCATCCATAAATTAGGATATCTAATTATTCATTAGGTCTATAGTTAGCCTATAATTTACATTCTGATTACGACTCATACTCTATCCATTGTTTATTATATTCGTTTAGGCACCAAGTTTTTTACGGGCTTTCCTTTGCTACTTTATTGTTTACTTCTGATGTATCACTCGAAGGCGTTACATCTCTGTCAGCGCACCATGGTGGCATTTTGTTATGAATGCAATTTTAAGGCGAAAAAGCCTATGAAGTTGGATGTTCCAGATGGAAGAAGATCCTTCTTACTGTCGAGAGCAAAATGCTGCCCGGGACATTTATCTTGTATACAATAATGGCGATATCGCAGCTCTAAAGGGCCGTTCAAGAGTAGTTTGCCGAGTCTAAATACCGTCGTTAAGACTTAAAGGAGTCTCTGTGCTTTGGTCTGAGTTTGCTGACAACTATTTGACGGCCAACAAATAAATCAAGAATTGGCCAAGAAGATGAGCTGTCCTTTACACCTTTGAAATTTAGAGCTTGGGTATTCCATGGGATTTTTAGGTCAGACAAAGATTTACGGTCTTTACTTCTTACTTTACATCTCATTCGATACTAAGCGTGGTCACTATGACCGATTTTTGCACAAAATTTGCACCAGCGATAAGGAGTGGTGACTGTACGTCAACGTGAATTAGAGATCGAATTGGGCGGCCTCAAGATCGGATCGGAAGACGAGCTAAGGCCCGGGGTCCTACCAAATTTTCACCCAAACCACTTCACGTAATAGAAATGCAAGGGTCGCATTCACTGAGAATTGTTTCGTATACATGAGAAAATTGATCGGCACATTTATTGTGTCCAGTTTCGTCGAATCAATTAGGCTATTCAAAGGAAAAAACCCGACAGACAAAATAAGATCATGCAGCTCGATGACAACGCGAAGCCACTCACGGCAAACATCGTTAAAGTGGTTCTCCTGAACTTCAAATAAAAGGTCCTTTTTGCGTTCTCCTTTTTCTTGGGATCTCATGCTAACAGACTTTTACTTTTTTTCATTCATCTGCATCGTGGCCTTATTTTTGACACGAGTCAACAGCCCAAAATGTCCATGGGCAAATTTTTCGAGCCGAAACTTCCTTCTGGCGAAACGGCATACATTGTTTTATGGACGGATGGGAGAAAATCGTGAACAATGACTGAGGATATATAATATAATCACTCACTGTCAGCGGAATGAAAAAATAAAACATTTTCTGTCCAGTAAAAAAGACCGTGGGAATTTATTAATCGACCATATTTTGCTATATTCCCTATGTGCCTTTCAAATCTATAACTATGCACAAAGTAAGAAATTTAGATCACGTATAAATACAAGCGGCTAGAAATAAATAGGCGCCCGTACATTGTTCGCAAGCCTATACTGCTGGTACGTTGTTCGCGTTTCTACACAATTAGTTGCTGACCTCTGGCCAGTACAGACCTGTCCTACCCTGCCCTGTCCTAAAGCCAAGAGCAGTACTACGAATTGCAAATAACAACAACGCATGAACGGGCACTCTGCATTAATCCGCCCATTTAACAGCTGCATATGTTACTGCGCTGACCGAAAAAACGGGACAGACGTTCCTATGCCGCGACATAATTCGCAGCGGAGTTCGAAAGCTACAATGGAAGTATACGATGCCGCGAATTCAGTTAATTGATCGGCCATCAAACGGACTCGAATCTAGATATGAAAATCCATCTATGTTGAATGAAATGGGTAGTTTTGCTATGGATTTAAAGCAGGCGTAAATCTAGCGACCAGCTTGAAATGAACTCATTTTGATGTAAATATTCGAGCCAGATACCCCTACGCGCGCCTTTGGGGCTTCGTGACCAAGCTAGTTAGTCCCATATATATGGCCGTGAGATATCAGAATGGTGATGATGATCTTGGTCCAGTAAGGGAACTTTGTTCTGTGGCCCAACGAGGTAGGGGGTACAATTAGTACAGAGCATGACAACACTTATATTCATATTTCACTAACCCGGGTATAGACCGTATGGCGTAGTGGTGGCCAGCAGTTACAAGCACGTCTCTACGCGCTGCGTTCATTGACAACAGAACGAACACCAGTAGCAACAGATCAGGTGGTCTGAACGATGGACCTAAGTCGAATCTGGCCTTTCAGCTGTTGAGCATTAACGGCTTTTCTATGTCCTTATTTTAACAGGACTTGTCCATGGCTCATTTTGGTTCTGCAGCATAACGTCTTTTAAGTATGGCCTCCTCCAGTCTCTATACTCAACGAAAAGAACAGTATGAAAATCGGCTTATAGGAAACGAGAACGAAGTCCGAAGAAGCCATGACCAAAGATGCTATATTAGAAGCAGAAACTTTTTACGCGTGTAGTCGCTATAATAAACGCAATTATCACAAATAAGGTTTGTTGTTCTCGATATCTGCAGGAAACGATTACTGCAATGATGGCAACATTATGGCGGAGCCCGACACCTCATTTCGATTGCATGGTGATCAGCTGAGTATTGTATATCATTCTTTATCCAAACCAGTAAACACCTTGGTACCACCAAGACGAGCCTGGGTTGCAGGCAACAGAAGCTCTTATCTTGCATATTTATGAAGTAATTGAACATTTCTCTTAACATGTCTCTAGGCCAGAGCCCTCCTTTTCGCTCACGAAGGAGTTACACATATGATGACCTTTTAGGTGTATCACAATTGCAAAAAACGTATTTAAAAATGTTTGTCGTACGAATGTTTATAACGAAGATGTATGACGCTGGGTGCATGCATACCACCATCGGCCCTCTACTATTTCATGTCTTATAAGCTTAGGTTGAAATGGCAAGCATGCCTAAATGTATCCTCTTACCCTTACCTTTGCCCTCTCTGTTTGTGGACTTCGTTACTAAAAGCAAAACTCAGTTAATTGCTTTGTTGTTTGAATATGATATGACATCTTTAGTTTCCGCCTTGATGATCACAGCTATTTTCACGTTATAATCCTTAACATCCACGACCTGGGCTTGGCCATAAAAACCGAGGCCGCGCATCCGTTTGTTCAGGAGAAATTTTTTTTTTAGCGAACTGTGCGCAATGGACAATTTATTGTATCGGACTCTGATTGTGACTTGTCATATTTTTTGACAAAGCGAGCATGTCTTTCGCAAAGCCGCTATTCTATGAACAGACAATGGTTAGCTGGGACAAGTGACGACGCTCAAAAAAGAGCGATATGTCCAGGTGGTAATCAGGTTTTAAGACGAAATGGGGCTAATCCCCATGTTAGAATCCATATTGAGTTTTAATATATCGTATCGTTTATGTGGAAAAAGAAGTCGAAGCTAGAGTATTAGCGGTAACCCAAAAGTACTTAACGACGCGGTCAACAAGATAGAAGCTGTATGTACTTTTGCTCAATCGGATCAAGCAGTCTTTCTACACAAGTTTCTCAATAAGTCCTTAGAGTGAGTGGACTTCCTCCACAAAAAACCTAGAATCCGATAACTTACCTATTTAGTATTTGACATTTTCAATATGATATTCCAGATGCGATCAGCCTGACGACTATTCCCCGTTTTTAAAAGTCATATCATCGTCAGACTATGTTCACTAATTTACCCATCAACGGTTATTCCATCAAAAGCAATTTTTCCAGAAGTTAAGATTGCGAAGCCTTGGAACGTCACATGCCAAATTTTGGTACATTCAATGTAATATGCCAGATCGGTCGCATTATATGTTTCCGGCAAAAAAAGAGTCAAGAGCCTCATTCTCATCATCATCGCTGCTAACATCAGGCGATGACTACCATCATCACCACCTGCAGCTAGTCTCGTTACTACTCGTAACCCCTTGTCCCCCTGTCTCAGTCGTCTGTATCATTTTCGACGGGATTCTTTAGATGTCGCGTCGGCGCCTATGAATGCTTGTCAGGTTTTGTGGGTTTCTGTCTGCCTCCGTGCGTTTCTAACGTCTGAGCATGGCGTTGCATCTGTGATTCAATATAAGCTTCGCTCCATTCTTTGTCTGAACTGATAGAAAGTGTCTGGGATGGTATCTCTAACGTGCCACCAGAAGGGAGTGAGCGGGAACCGAAAAATAAACTTCTGCAGCGAGTGCGACCAGAAGCGTCGCTACCGGCAGCTACAGCCGAGACAGATCGCAATAAAAAAAAAAAGAAGAAGTAAAAGAAAAAGAAATAACCTCACTCTAAAAGCGGTTAAATATTTAAATGTATGAATCGCTTGCGCGCCATTTAATTGTGCGAGTTTCGCATTTGGTGCCGTCGCGTGCGCTGATGGCCACAGCCGACCCCCGTGAATGCCTGTTGTCCACTCGTGACCAGCAGCAGCCATCGGCGAATAATGCAGTAGCGGATGGAGACTGCCACAGCAGTGGCAGCGCCGGGGTGGCGACCAGACGACGCTCGACCAAACGAAAGTTTCCTTCCCTTTTTACTATTGTTGTCGCTGCTGGTGCTGCTGCTACCGATCGGCAGTCGTTGACGTATTCCTGCAACAGCTGCAGCAGCGACAGGAATAACTGCGGTGGCCACAGAGTCGCTAGCGCTTGGAGACAAGCCGAGCGGTAGTACGAAGAAGACGACAATGTGACATTATTGAGGCTGCTGTTCGTTCTCGGCGATAACGTTGACGTTATTCTTGTCGTTGCTCGATCAATTGTGATTCGTTGTCATCAGCTGAGGGGGCAATGATCATTCTGATCTCGCCAGCAGCAGCAGCATAGGCGGTAGTCAGGGGCACTACGCGCGTGCTATACCCCTCAGCTCCACGAGTCGAATACGGCCCGCCGCGACAACAGCAAAAACAACAACGACAGTAACAACACCACCACCGCCGCCGCCGCCGCGGCCGCCACCGTGAAAAGCAGCAACGGCGACGCCTTAACGCCTGCCGTCGCAACCGCTTTCGATGAAAGTTCAGCGGTCGCGTCGTCTTGTCTCCTTCGACCGCTACTACAAATATTGCTACTGATGCTATGCCAATAGCAGCAGTAGCAATATTTGCTGTTTCCCTTTCTTCGTCTTCCGCTGCTGATCGGCTGCATTTATGTATCTAGTCCAGGCTAAGCAATCGCGAAAAGCAACAGTGCCGTGAAGGTGATTATAGGTAAATAGCTAGGTAAGTAGGCAAAAATAGGAACAACGGATTAGACATGACGCACGAAGGGTAAAACCGTAAACAAGCGGACAAGAAGAGCTGTATAGTACATGCACACACCAGGTAAAGAAGTTACAGTTAATGTGTATTTTAAGTAATCAAATGACAGGCGGGTGGTGATTGATTGATTGATTTTATTGCTGCTATCTTTACGTAGTCAAACGTAGATAAGGATAAATTTTCAGTGAAGGTATGCTTATTTTTGTGCTAATTAAATACGGCCTTTTGTCTATATTATCTATAATTTACTAAATTTTTAGAACGAGAATCAGACACCGTCGGCATCACGGCAGATTCGCTGGGCGAACTTTACTCCAACTAGATTTATCGGTGTGCTAGATCTACACGGGCGAATCGAGCAAAGCGGCGAAATCTTGCTTAACTCTCTTTCTAATAGTGAAGAAAGACAGCTACACAAGACGTAGAGAGATGGTAAACCTAATTTTCCAGATGCGCGCTTTTCATCCCTGCGCCTCTTGAGCCTTAAGGCTTAGTTGTGGGTTGGCTTAAAAGTATCTCAATAAGAAAGCTTGTCTCACTATGTAAGTCTGTTGTGAGCAGTTGTGGCTGGCAGGGCATGAGAGCATCACTACCGACTTTCTTCCGGCTCTACCCTCGGCGCACCACTCTAATATGGTGCTACGGCAGGAATCGTCATTGCGAGAGTGTCGTACCCCGTAAGCGAAAGGTCGTAGCCCTTTCTGGCTTGATTTTATGCCTCATCCCCATAATCATCTAAAGCGCAATGTCAACTATTCTAACTCAAGCCATTCAGCTTTGCTGACTGGCTGGCTGGCTGGCTGGCTGGCTGGCTAAACTGTGAGCTCTAACTCGAATTCGGTCATTTCACGCCTTTGCCACCCTCAAGAGAAAAATCTTGTCACCCGAAATCTAGTTTTACGGCAACAACCAACTTATAGGTAGAACATATAGATAGCGCATAGCTATCCTATGGCCTCCTCTTTCAAACAACTTTCTCTCTGTGGTGACAGTTAACCAAGATAAATCTGAAGGACCACGTGGCGCCAGTTTCAGTTGGTCACTTAGTTTACCCTGGCGACCCACGCTTAGCCCCTATATTCATATGATCCTATTCACTCAAAGTTACATCCGCGATGCAACATACCGTGGCCTAGCAAGTAGCAAATGGGGTAGCACGAAACCCATGTACTAGCTGGCCAGGAAGAGGTACGGGACAGATCGTGAGGACTGAGGGGCAGGCGAGCTGCTGAGGCTGTAGCTCCCTGCTGTCTCCCGCTTTCTGAACTGGGGAATCGAAGGAACGAACACTGCGCTGGGAAGTGAACGATGAGGCAGCAAGTCAAGCGAATCCAGTGGGGCTCGCCGAATCTTCTACATTTGATCTTATTGTGAAGGGAATGAGAACGGGCCACGATTTGAGTGAGCAAAAGGGGTCGCTCTATTGGGACCTATGGAAGGGAAGAAGGCAGGGGCTCGAGCTTAGAGTTTCCGCCACTAGCGGCCCGGGACGCTGCCGATGATGGTGGTAGTGATCATAGTCCAGCCGAGCTCAGCCTGATTTAGCTCGCGACAACCAACACTCACTGATGCGCAGACTTTGTGACTTTTAAATACTGACTGACTCAGAGGCTGGGGCTGACTAGCCGAGTTAGCAGCCCGATTGCCAAAGAGTGCCAATCGTAGTGATCAGTTGAGCTGCTCCAGAAAGAAGCATTCGATAGAAGAGGTACACTGGGGAACGGGGTAGAGAAGAGAGACTGTGGACAACCCCTTCCACCTACCTAGCTAGTTTAGTCAGTTGTCGCTGACTCTACTGCGTGACTGGCATGATACATAGAATCCGACCTATTGCGTACAGAGGATCGAAGGATCAGAGCAGTACCAGCAGCAGCGCGGTCGCCGCTCCAGCAGGTGGATGCTCCACGCACACTAAATACATGCACACACATGTACAGCCAAACGCTCAACCGTTCACATGTGCGCCGAATACATCAGCTAACAGTTACATCGTTTCAATGAGATGATACGGCGACTCGCGCATATAAACAACTAGAAGCTACCGTGGGGCCGTTGCTGAGAAGAAAAGAACCACTGGTACATGTAAGACATATGCAACGTATTATTGCATATATGTATGTAACGCATCGCGAAAACAACCGTCTATTTTAAATAATTTTAGATTATAGACTAAATAGGAATTGGGAAAAGAAAAATATTTAACTAAAATATAAAGACATTACAATCAATGCTTCTCATTACAAAATTATTGGATGCTACTACCGCTACTATCCTATAGAACTCTAGTCAGCCGAAGCTTTTCTACATTTGATCTTATTGTGAAGGGAATGAGCACGGGCCACGATTTGAGTGAGCAAAAGGGGTCGCTCACATTCACAGGGGACATTCACAGAAGATAGTGCCTTAAAAACAAAATGAACCACAGTGAAGTATATGCCACGCTATATATTTCTTAGATTTATCCACAAAAAACGTAACTTACTTAAAATTGTAGCAAGCCTTTTATTGGTTGAAAAACCAGTCGGTCCTCGTAATGCTCTTCGTGGTGTACTATGCTTCTCAGCAGCTTGTTCAATAAGAACTGCAACAATGAGACTTCTTCCTAAAGATGGGGGACATCTTTACTCGAAGTTCTGCATTTGTATATATCTAAATACGATACAAACACAAAATCTGTCTTGCCCTCAAACATCAGCGGAGCTATTTTACACTAACATTTCCTCAAACGCAATATAATGTACACACATTAAACTACATTATAAAGCTTTCTAATTGAGCACCAAGCAACGAAGCGTATCCGTATGCGTTCAAGTGGCCAGCACGGAGTCGTCTAACAACAGAGATCGTCTTAACCCTCTCGAAGTTAGTAGACCCAGGGGCCGGCACATTGAAATGAACAACTTAACTACTAGATAGAAAAAAAAAATCTTACTCGATATGTTTATGGTGGTTAACATTACGATGCAAAGCAATTGACAAAGACTGAACGATGCTCCTTCCAGGCGTGAAGATATCATTTCCGACATCCTGGAGACTTCCTTCCTAGAAACTTTGTGCTCAATAATTAATGTACGGCTTCGTTCGTCAGCAAATAACATCCGCGCCCAGAAAGAGTTCACGCTCAATGAATATTTAATCGATGTTTCGTTAGATTGCCAGGCAGAGTAAGTTATATATCCAAAGGCCGAATAGGTCGGTGGCCTGTCATGCTACTGCAGAGCTGTACGGGGACATAACGATGTCTGTAGCCGCAAATGCAACTAAAAAAAAGGCGTTACAAGTACGTAAGCATATAAAAACCATGTGATTTTGTAAGCGAAACGTACAAAATGGGGTACGCATATAGGAGCGCATAAAGACCGATGAAGCCATGCAGTAAAGACATTTGAAAAATGCCAGGTAATGTGGCGTAAGCTTTCTGTACACTGCGAACGAATTCCCGATACGAATAAAAAGTTCGAATCAATAGCAACGCTGACGATAGTGACTAGCTGAGGACAACGTTGGCGTCCTTTTACTATCATGCGTACGGGACACTGTGTTCCCGTAGATGGCGTACCAAACCAGTTGGCAGGAAGAGAGCAGCACCGGCAATTGCGGCAGGAACCCGAATCGCACAATGATTTAAGTATTTGAAACGTTAGCGTGGCTGACGCGCAACTCATCCAGTGTATAGAGGCAGCCAGGAAGGTGGGGGCAGGGGGCAAGGCACGCGTCGCACTCTGGCCGTCCGTCCGTCTGTCAGTCTGCTGACGGCTAGATACAGATCGTGCCGGTGCCGTCTCTGTATCTGTATTTTAATCTTGCTCCTATCGACAGCGACGGGACCTGAATGACGCCGATTCGCTTGTCACCGACTGGCGGTAAACAATAACTGTATCTATACAGATCGATAGGTGATAACTGTAAATAACGACTGCGGGGTCTGAGGGAAAGCGGAGGCTAATTCGAAAAAAAGGAACCGCCACGCGGGCGAATCCAGCTAGGGGCTGCAGGGAACTTAATAAAGGTAACCAGTCTCTTGACGACTTCAATGCAGACATTTCGTACTACGAGCAACCAATAGTTGAACCTATGACAAGAACGAAGCGATTTTTCGTAAATGGATGCGTTCTCCGGTCACTGTTGCAGCGTGTTCACTGGGGGGTAAAGCCTTCTCATAATCTACGGGTGTTTACAAAGCATGCCATCGTAGCTAAGAGGTAGAAGATAGAATAGGTGCATCTACAAATCGACTTTGAACAAGGATGGCTCTATAAAGAAAGTTGACCTGAAATGAAAATTGTACAGACGTGTCTAAGAGAAAAGTTCTCCAGGTAGAGGTATCTGAATCCTCTTCTATTCATCCTTAAACGTACCAAGGACACAGTAGCAATCGACGCACTTATTTGAAACTTCGGAAGAACGGGGCTTAGTTGATGCAGTCGGGTTCTTCCCGGCGCAGCGGCGCTCGTCTTGTGTCGTGCAGTAACTCAATTTTTAGAGCAGATTGATGAAGCGCATCGAACGCCATTGTTGTTGTTGACTGTTGCAAAGACCCCTCAGCTACGAAAGGTGATTTGGGTCATTATTCAGACTTCATCCTGCGTCTGATTCGCGAAATTTAGTCTGCTTTATGTTTTGGTGGCCACTTAACTTTATACTTTATACTTCGTTTCTACGAGACACCGCAATTGTTTAGCTTCATCGTTCAGACAGAAGCATTATCGTATACATCCGCGCCGGTCTTGCATTAGTCAGTAATTTACCTAATCTGATTCGTTCATCTACACCAACCACAAGGCTGAAACAGCAGTGATCCCGTTGCAGTTACCTTATTTTCTATTGAACCTCGTTCAACATGTTCGCCAAAGGTTCAGCTAACTGGAGATTTATTTCGCTTGCGACACATTGGCTTCTGGTCATTTCCAGGTTTTTTTTTGTTTCAGCACCGACTGATTGACCCTGTTTCCGAAATGCACACGAGTAGGGCTGACCGTCGGTTGACTTCTAACGGTCGATCAAATTGGCCTTCGGCCGATTTTGAAACACATATTGCAATTGACAAAATCAACTGTTTTTTTTTTCAGTCTGTCTTATATACATCATTAAAGATCGAAAGTTTTTCTTTTTTTTGTTATAATCTTGCACGCTCTACCGAATGAGGATATTTGTATATATTTGATTTAATTGAGATATTTCCTTTGGTGTACTGATCCTGATCCCGGGATGTTATCAAAACTTAAGGATTTTTCTATTTCTCAATTTTTCTAGTAAGTGATTGCATACATATTCAACTAAATGAAGACCTAATAAGAATTTCATGATGATTACATATATTCGTCACCAGAAGAGAGTGATCTTTTATTCCTTTTTTTTTTGACAATAAGGTCTACTTAATTTTTTTATTTTCTTTTTAACATTTTTGCTGAACAGAGAAGTTTCTCACAAAAACCAAATTCTTAATTGGCGTTCATTTAAAGTTCGCCTAAGAAATCATTCAAAATACATTTTAACTTCATGTTATATAGGCAAACCAATAGGATTCTCACTATTTTGATCATATAGATATATGTGTTGCACTTTCATCTAGTTTGTCGAAGTTCATCGATTGAACACCCTTATATTGAAGACCACGTCAAGCTATCATTCTCTAATTAACACTTACGGGTCAAAAATTGAGAACTAGGTATACGAACTAGGCATTTTATTTAGATTCAGCTTATCGACTGGACTCCTTCCTATATAGACTTTGATAAGTGACAATGTTCCATAAGGATAAAAAAAAAACCACCACATTAGCTTTTTGGCCTTTTTACGCCGAAATATTCATTTTAACTATAGAAAATATACGAAATTGGTACCAACAAAAACGTACTTTGTGTTTGTTTGGATATTTTAGCAGGTTTAAGAAATGAATATTGAGATATTTAAAAAAACAAAAAAAAAGAAAAAAAAAAGTGTTTCATTAAAACGTTCGTCAATAATTAACAGCTATCAGATATTTTCTTAAAAAAAAAAAGCGCTTAAAAGTAGCTCGAAAAAATAGTTTCGCTTCATTGATACGTGGGGAAAACGAACCGCTCAATAAGTTATCGACTGTTTTCACGCAGAAATATCCATTTTAGCTAGAAGAGCGTGCTTGAATCAAATTCAATTCGGTTATCTCGTATCAAGAACAACCTCTTCTCTACGTAGACCTTTATGTAAACATTCGGCCAGTAGAAACGTTTTTCTACCCCACAAAAATCCTACTACCACCCACCTTAGCCCCCTACAACTCTCTCTTCAAGACATACAGAAAATGTTCCGGTAAACATAAAATCAAAAGGGCAAACATCACAGAAAGGCGGACAGTTTCCCAGATTAGCATTACCCTCTACAGGTAAAACAACATTTTTTTCAGGAAAATATTCATCCCAGGATGAAACCCTAATGACATGCCGGAAACCAGCTCAATCCGACCATTTGCAGAGGTCGATTCGGGTCGGACAGACAAACAAGTTCATAAATACAGTAATATCTATTATGTTAGTAATATTTAATAACGAATCTTCACATGTGCAAGCTTCGGTTCTTCAAGTTAGCTTCCGTAATCTCAAGTCCACTTCATAAGGACGCTGTTCGAAGTAGCCGATTCGTACCGCGTTCGTCCCTCTGATAATGGCTAAGAATAACTTTCCCGATCTGTACTTCCGTCATCTGTGCGATCTGTCGCAAACGATTTTAGCACACGCACGCACCTTTGTCCATCCGACGACCTCACGCAGTAGCTCATTGATGGCAGCTGAACTTATGACGGTAACGTCGCTAGATGTGAAAAACATAAACATTGATTCTTGATTCCGTGAAGTTTTCTGACGGCTATAACAGCTGATCAAATTAAGCCGTAGTATGATCGTAAACTTAAATGCTGGGTGTATTATACTGAAAATGGGCCGGATGGCATTACGCAAAAAAAATACCCGACACGTTAACATGAACATTTGAAAGAAAGATATATATATATATAGTATACAACATTGAGTTCAGTGAAGTTGTTTAACTTCCGCTAAAAACAATCAATTAACACCCCCATAAAATTACATTGACTTGAGCGAAGTCGATTGCTTGCCTGGAAACCGACAGTCGAGATCGGTCACAAAAAAAAACCTGACTAATCATGTTGGTTCCATCTGACTTTTGATACGAGTAGTTCGCCCGGGTACCGTATATTAGTTTGTTTGCAATAAGGCCATCGATGTTTTCTTATATTGTTTGAATTATGTCAAGCGTTCGGTGAAATACGTATGGCCATTGCATGTTATGGAATAGCCACACATGTTTCATCAAATGTCTACAAAAAAAAATTACCTACAATTTACAATAGTTACGTTTCAATAATTTTCAGTTTGCCTATTTAGAGCAGGCATCTATCTGTTCGGTAGAGTTTCTTTCAGAAAAACTGGGATTTCTTCGATAGAGAAACTCTACTGGCCATGTTCTTGCATTTGATTTCCTTCCAACTGTACCAAGCTAAGGCAAGCTTTTATACTAGAATGTGCTTTTTTCATAGTGTATCTACACAAATCAAACAACAGCCGTCTACAGCCTACCTAGAGCTACATTATGTGCCCCATTGGAGATCGTTCAACAAAAAACACGCTAATTCTCTAGCGCTCCCCAAAGGGTTTACAGTCACTAACTTAGCCTTATTACAGGTACACCGTATCAGTTTCGTCTGGTCACTTCAATTTAGTAGAAGCCAGCTGGCGATGTACGCGCTTGAGGATCCGAACATCGTTCGTGAGAAATTAAATAACATATATAGAAGTAAAAATGTTTTGCTTACGGCTGCTGCTATGATGGCTCACAGTAGTAGAGGGATGACTGTGATGAGGTGTTAAATACGGCCTGGCGCTGGCTGGCCGACAGCAACTTCAGGGGATGGAGGGGTCCGTTTGTCGACGATTTGACGGTGAAATGTTCGTACAATAGGCTGTGAATGAAACGTCAAAAGCATAACGTTGCCGGCTGTCTTCCCTTCGCTTCTTGTTTAAACCGACACGTTTGTCACAGTCAAAGCACCATGCGGCCCTGGACGAAACTGCCGTCGTCCTTTGGAGTCACTCAGGTGAAAACGGAGACCGCCCAGAAGCGTTATGGGAGACGTAACGTATAATCAGGCACATACATAGATCGAGCAAAATGACGCGGAGCCTCTGGAGTCCGCTATTTGCTCCAAATTATCGAATAGTAGAGACAACACAAATGCAAACTTGTTACGTACAAATCATACCGTAGAGAGTATGGCCAGCTCGTTCAGTCGACTAGTCTAGTTCGTTCTGATTCAATCACGCTTGGATGGCTCAGGCCGAACCTTGCAGCATAACAGAAGAACACTTAATAACATAAAATGGTCATCACCGACAAGAGGGTAGTATATTGGGATTGTGCTGAGAGCCCAGCAAGCCACCACTGCTAAACAATGCAAAATTGCCTCAAACTGAATTAACGTATCTTTATTCCGTTCAGGTCTTGAAAAGAGTTAATGAAGAAGATACCACTTCTTTGATTTGACGCGCACGGACCAAATTGAAGATATGGCTGAAGTCGTTTGGGGCTTTATAAATGGACGTCATCGAAGTGTGCTTACAAAAATCGTGCTTAAACAAGAAAAGCAGGTTTGCTACCTGTACTTTTTAGGCAAAAGTCTGTAATGATATATATATTATTATAATATTATATATATTATATATATATATAGCTTACCAATGTTAAGTTCAATACGAGTTTGCTGTGCTCAAATAAGACAATACAACACTTGAAAAGCGGAACGAGGAAGATCGCATGGGAAGGGACGCCAACTGTCTGCTTAGTCTAAATCGGAATGGCGCACGCCTAATTTCATAGATACCTGCGTAGTTCGATAATGAATCCATCATCTTTTCGAAATTTTATAGCCAAGGTCACGTTTATATATACGCGAATATGAGAAGGTCTAAAACGAAACCAGTTGCAATGTTACATGACAGATTATCATTTAATTGCGATCACGCTTAGCTAACTCTGTGAGCAGCAGGTTCCCTTCATCGGAACTACGCCAGGACCATCGTCCAAGAAGTTCCAATGGGCGTGGAGCCTTACGCTACATTGCCCTTTTTGTTTAATACAGAGATACTCGTGTATTCACGAAGTCTACAGCTCTATTATCTAATCTGTCCTTATAGAATCATTTTCTATGGGATATTCTTTTTCAATGTTTGGCGAGGATATCATCGCTATCGCGTGTTGTCCGGAAGGAGCGCAGAAGTGTTTGTTATTGTTTTTCTGACGTTATTACGGACCTTTCGCCAAGTATCGGTGTCCGCAACTGCGTGCTCTATGATCTATTGTCGGTTCCATCTGCTTTCGCGTTGCCGAAGTCATTTGAGACATTTAGCTTTCTTTTCCCTCTTTCCGCCGATGTTGTCCGTCGATGGTTTTCATAGTTCTGGTGAATTGGCGCGGAGCTGTCGCCATGATCTTCATCGGTCTCGAAGCCCCTCCGGATGTCTTCGGCGGCATTTCCGCAGAAGTAGGACTATTACAGATTGAAGTGGTTATCTAATACGTTCCAGGTAGTGCGAGGACCGAAGGCCATCGAGTGGCTGCCCTCTCTTCCTATTTGGGACCGATGAACAACGGTCCGATGCAACAGCGGACGGCAGAGTGTCTAAATCAAAACCATAGATCAAACACTGACTAATAGCTTCGGTGAACACAACACACGATGATACGGCGTCGCTTGGACGAACGGGTTAGAAGACTGCTCTGAAATTGCATATGATTATGACGGTGGTGCTGATGATGAAGGAAAGCGCAAAAATAGCGGGAGAAAACGCATCGGAGATCCTCATTTGCTCAGACAGGGTTCAGGCATACAAAAACGAACTACAACATTCGATGGGGACCGACTTTACGATTGACGTACGCTTTGTGGATACATCTAACTTGTCTGAGAAAGTTTCTTAGCCATAGAATAAAAGATCAGAGAGTAAAGCCGGCATCCACCTCAATTTCAGTAGCTGTATGGGACAGATCTCAGACGACTGGGACCATGGTGATGCTGATCGCGGTCTACAGGACCACTTGTTTGCGGTTACAGAGACTACAAACGAGTTCCACATAAACCCGACTCGTCAGATCTTCTACAGTCGTATAGGTTCCGTTCAACATCGATCCTGCACGAACACGCTCATCATCATCGTTATTGTTACTACGGATGTTTTTGTCGTTATTAGACCGGCAGCGCCACTTACGAGGTCTACAATAGAAATGGCATTCGATATAATAAGACTTAAAATAACAATAATCATTATTATTATTATTATTATTACCATAATGACGCTAGAAGTTACAGGAATAGAAGCGGCAGATGTTACAGTCGCTCGAAACACTTTGATGTTGTCGATTTACAAGGCGTCACCTATGAAACGTTGTCCTGAAAAAAAAACAACGACGTTTGTTGTTATTGTAACGAGATTCAAATCGGTTATCGCTATTTAATCTTGTTTTTTTCTTTGAGTGATGCCTGAATAAGCTTTGGGGAGTGTCTTTTTTGAAGATGACATTTTCAATCGTTTCAGGTAAAAAAAAAAAGGCAAGAAAGAGGCAGAACTAGTTTAGCTGCAACGCATTTATGGATAACTGGCTTTCTGTTAGACTTTCTTCCAGGCGGAGATCTTCTCCTATAAACTAAATGCGGGAGGAAAAATATCAGTTGTCAGCGTGAACGAAGAATTCGCTTCCGAAATACATGCGACATTGTGTGTCCCTGTTCTTCTGTGATAACTGGATTAATTAGAATAGCCGTCCTAGTCTATCGGACTTGCAGCTTGTGGCAAGACGGTTAGGTAACGCCAGGAAGCGATGATCCTTCATCAGTATTAGGCTGACTATTCACTGAATGGTTCAGTTCTCCCGCCGCGTACTTTTTCATTGTCCCTATAGCCTCTAACTAGCGGTCATAACTAATACCTGTTAGCTGAATTTATTACCGATACTCAGTTACTCTGAAACGGATTCTCTGATTAACTTCAAAACGATCAAACGTGAAACCGGCACATACACGCAAATCGTTGCCCGAATCCTAAGAATATTCAATTTTACTGCAGGGGCTCCTACTACACCGCGCCACCATATCGTATAGAGCTAATGCAATTAAATACTGTACATTTCCACTTGAATCCAATGAACTACTATCTACAAAAGAACAAAAACATGCACTTACGTATATACGCATAATCCAGTGGCAGGAACCTCACTCTTAACCAACATCAATACAGTCATGCTATTGTGATTATCTAGGTACGGCTGTTCGCTACGGCAGTCGTGAGTCGAGGATGACCATTATAGGACCAGTTCGTACGAACGAAGTCAAGAAGGAACGAAACCCATTCACCTGATCCAGGATACGTACATCTAAACGCAAATTTCAGGTTACGTTTTTAACAAAGCATCTTCATGTTTATGCAGTCTGCGCATTTTTGTGCGCCTAGGCTTTGGCTCCGTAACAACAATTTTCTTGGTGTACTGCGAACGGTTAAGATAGGCACATGGCAGCGAGAGCGATTGGGTGGGTAGTTGCAGCTGAGAGAAGACAAGAGAACGACGCGTCAACACGAAAATGAAAACAAGGCGAAAATTGTTCTAGCTAGCGACGCTCCGAAATCGAAATGGGCCGAAAACGCTTGGAGGGAACGCTTTGGACCCTGCTGTCGCTGTTGTTTTTCTGCACTACTACAGAAAATAAAGGGACGACGATGACAAGCGAAATGAAGGTTGAGGAGCCCCAAACTGACGACGTCAACGACAATGAACACAGCGGCGCCTATAAACGCAGGATCGCTTATGAAATGAAATCTCTACCGATTAACTCTGTCGAGTAGCAGGAATGAAATAGGTAAACGATGAAGAACGGTTCTATAGCGGGCACAGCCAGTCAGGCTACTTAAAATACACATACATGCATACAGACAAACATACCAGAATGTCTGACCATTTCGATCGTATACTGCAGTTTCCTAGCAGTAGCGTCCAGGCGACGTACCATAGCACTCATTTTTTGTAGAGATCAGATACCGGAGGTGTGGCGTTCATATTACATCGCATCTGTTCTTGTGTGTGAGGCCAAAGAGAGCTCCGCTTATTTGTCAGCCATTTCATATGAAACGGCGCTCATTGAATGTTCCTTCCTCTAGATGAGGACAAAACGATCGGTAAAGTAAAAGCTCTGGCGCATCAGACAGGCCCAGTATATCTGAGGTACCCAAGTTCAGTGTTAAGAACGTACTTACATCTTCAGCTTTACTGAATTGCTGTGACTGCTTCCTGCCCAACGTGGTAACGTATACAGAGGTAATGCTCACGCAAATTTTTTTTACAACACGCCGATTTAACTGCAGAAATACGTTTGCTTCCTGCCTTCTTACGTGCCGCAGAGCACGCTGTTGTTAGGGGGCAATGGGTATGATCTCAAGACAAGTAGGACTGTATAATGTGGGCTAGTCAAATCTTCAAGTGGAGTAACTTGCCCGTTTCAAACGATGAGAGCTTTTAATACGAGCTTATCGTGCAATTAAATGTGAGCAGGTTGAATATGTGTGCATTTTCTGGAACTTCATCGTAATACGAAAATTCAGCATCTCCAGCTGCAGAAAGAATACTATCGTCAGGTGGACTTAGGGTGTTAGTCAAAAGAGATAATTTTAGATAGAGGACGATTGTAAACGAAATTTTTAAGCAAGTCACAACGAAAAGCGTATGCCATCTCTTAGATAAACCACCTAATTTCTATGCAAAACACACCGTTCACATATCTCAGTCTACCGTCGCCTTTTTTTGACTATCGGACACATACGTTGAACCTACAGCTAAATATATGAATGGAAAAAACGTTGAGCAACTATATGCGCAAGGTAGATCTGCTTACTCCTATGTGCAAATGTGTTCACTCCATCTTAACGTAATTGTATTTTCATTCCTGGGCTCTTAACCCAATTAGCTTCATTGTGGTCGGTTCGCGTAGTTCGTCAGGACGTTACTCTGTCTCTCACAACTGTCTCTTTTCACGTGTCTACTATATCTGTATGTATGTATGTATGTATGTATGTATGTACGTACGTATGTATGCACGGATATATTTCATGGCACCGCTGTTGCTTCGTCTCTTGCTAAGTGTCGTCTCTTTCCGCCGTTTGTGCAGTTATTTGTCTGTCTATTGTTCATCGCCATTCGTAGATCGCGAAGCAGCTGATGACAGCTTCTGGCCCCTTCCTCTGCCTGTTGTACTACAAACCCCCCGAACGGAGCGCCAACCTAGACCAACAATGGTGGTAATGAATGTGTGTGACTGCATGTACATGTGCATGTATCTGCTCGTGTGTGTGTGTGTGTGTGTGTGTGTGTGTGTGTGTGTGTGTGATACAAGTGCGGGT
The DNA here is from genome assembly GCF_002532875.2 of Varroa jacobsoni. Taxonomy (NCBI): domain Eukaryota; kingdom Metazoa; phylum Arthropoda; class Arachnida; order Mesostigmata; family Varroidae; genus Varroa; species Varroa jacobsoni. Next base: position 199,031 of record NW_019214310.1, read on the forward strand.
AGTGCCCGCACAGGATGAACTTCTATGTAGTTCTTCAGCTAGTAGTATTCGCATTCGAGATATCTATCGTAATCTGCCTTAGGTGAACAACTTGAGGGTGACTTCAATTAGGGGGTGCCTCGATATTCATCCGGCTTTTGACAACGGCGGCGGCGGCGGCGGCAACAACAGCAGTGGCCTTAATAACTAAACAACCACAAATTATTTCTGCGAATAACCTCACAAGCTGTTGATACACTATACATCTCGCGTTACGTCGTCGGGACTCGCGAGTTCAAATATAAGTAAAGTATTCAGTTAGTTCTTAAGAGGTCGTAGGCGCGGTGGTTTGGACGGCCACGTTCCGGTGGCGTAACACATCTCGTTGAAATCGACATAGGGTGTCTTTCGAACATAAACAAGGCTTTAACAACGGAGACAGTAAACTAAGAACATATTTGGTCGTTGTGCGTTCATAGTTATTGTCTAATCCTTTTATTTTTCCAGACACCCTAGGATGAGTAGAAGGTTTTTGGTTTGTTTGACTTGAAATGCCTGTCCCAAAAAAGTTAAGGGGAACGGGCACTAGGTTTGCACCGAGTTTCCAACTGTGGAAAGGTGCCTATGGAATAGGTTGTGCAAAACAGAAACAGTGAAAGCTGCAGTTCAACGCCTTTAAAGCATTCAACTTTGAGGAGTCGATAGGTTGAAGTTGGCGGATTCGACGACCATGGCTAGCCGCGTCTAGGATCGTGCGTCCTTTGTCAGCATCGATTATCATCGTTGTGATTCGTGCTATCAAGCGAATACCGGAGCCCCTTAATTGTAAACAGTGTACAAATAAACGAAGAAGCACTTTCAATGCATCGTACGGCTAGATGAGAGATCTCATAGGTCAAAACGTTGACTGACTAACCGATGTTACACATAATTGTGGGTTTGATGCTTTTATCAAAATGATTAACCAAACATACCACAAAGCGATAAAGCCCCGAACGTTTTTGTTTCTAGCGGGCGAGTCCGGTGGTGATATAATTCCACTGGCGTATCCTGACATAATCAGGATACATGTTACTTCATACGGACCTGTACCAGCTGATGTTTATTTAGCAGGCTCTCTGAGCGTTGGCTGCCATCTTTACGTCTGTACTGCGAAGTAACGTCGTCGAAAGCGCTATGCCATTTTAATGAAAATTGTCAGATGTACAGATCGGATTCAGACGTCTTTGTGGATTATCGAAACATTTAAAACTAATATGATTGATTGAACTACATTTATTACATCTCGGTGCTATCCCAATGTAGAGCAGGCTATCTACGGAACAATAAGTTGAACAACTTACTTCGAACTAATAGTCTACAATTTTTGAGCTTAAAATTTACACGGCTGGACGTCTGCTATATATATATATATACACACACACACACATATACTACAGTGATCATTGATTTAAGGCCGCATTATGGAAACTGTGCAGCCGAGATGCTGATTTTCGCAGTTGAACGGTCTCTTTCCATTGTGTAAAGAGTTGAAAATTGATGAAATATATCTGCGTCAAAATTGGTCGACAGCTCACAACATGAGAAAAGTGCATGGATATGAGCAGGAATAACAGTCGTGTGATGATGAGGCCTGCCAGCATTTAGGTTAAGGTTGCTAAATGAACGAAGCCAGGATTGCAGATACGTTTCCCATATGAGAGACGGGGCAATTTCAGGGTGCACCTGCAGACTGTTAACGAGTTGATTGTAATGAACGGATAGAACAGTTCAGAGTGTAGTAACTGTGCCAGTTTATAGTTTACGTTATTAATGAAACATTCTTGAGAAACGGAGTACCGCTACAGCTAGATAGGGGGGGAGCAATGCAACCGAATTTACGGAAAAATTTTAACGCGGTAGCTGATGGTGAAGATGTCGATGTTGAATGCAACGACCCATCGGAACAGGCCAATAGCAAGCAGGACTATTAATAATTAGGTAATTATAGCTGTCGGAGCTAGAAGATGACTGTAACGTACTAGATGCCAAAGGATAACGAATTTACTGCGCGTACTATTATGTGAGTTCACGTTTGATCCGTACGCCAAACAGTTAAGTTGGCCAATTGTTTCACAGTAATCGATTGGTAACTAGAAGAAGTGTTAGTAGTGTTTGTTGTTAATAGTAATCATTGGTCCACACTTTAGCAGTTCAAGCGATGGCAAAATGCGTGTGGCGTGGGACTGATTCATCTACTGAAATATATTCTATCCGTAATTTGTCGAGGATTCGAAAAAAAAAAAAAAAACATTCGAGTTAGGTCCTAGGTCATATTAGCCACCCAGCTAAGACACCAATGCTTATCCAACAATAATCATACGTAAGCGTGCGTGTATAATTAGCTTTTTCGGCTCAACATCGTAAAATTATATAATAGAGATACATAATAATAATAATAATGTATTGTAGCGTAGAAACGCGCTAAACGAAACAACGATAGATAAACGAGGTCATTAGTTAACAGAGAGACGGGCAGAGACATAGATACACACACACACATTTGGTACGATAAATATTATATTGTCGTTGACTTTATTGTTGCCAGTTCCTGGGTACGTTCCGTTAATCGTCGTAGTCGACGACGAGCCCATCTGTTTCTCGTGCCTTTTCCTCTTCATATCTTCAGCTTCTTTTTTCATCTTCTATTTTGGCTTCTTTATTTTCGTCGTCTTAGTGTCTGGCGATGATGATTGTGGCGCTAGTGATGCTGCGGCCGTTCAGTGCTCTCAGCCTGATTCCGTTGGCTCGTCGATCGTAGCGCCGTAGTTGTTGTTGTTGTTGTTGTTGTTGAACGGCAGATCGTATTGCAGTCGCCAAGTGAATTGGTCCAATTTACTCGTGCCAGGGGCCCTCGTATTGAAGGGCTGAGCTCGCTGCCAGCCAAACACTAGTCGTCGTAGATGATGCCGTTGCCGATGATGAAAGAGAAGAGGGAGAAAGCGAAACGAAGAAAAAGTACCGCTCCGTGATACTATCTGTACTAGCTACGCGAGCAAACAGACAGTTACACATAGACGTATTTGTACAAAGGTTTGTGCGTAATACGTCGACACACGTCTACATGCATAGATATCCTCGTACACTTTTACTACTTGGCCTGTCAGCCCGTATCCTGCGCGTACGTGCGTCACCATCGAACGGCATCACAACCGCCGTCATCATTAGCGAGAGCAGCGGATGGAGTTTCGTGATACCTCCCTGGCGTACACATGGCCCTTGTTCCCCGAGGTAGGTGTGTGTTTTTCTAACGCTCATCCTGATGCTGCTTGAAATAATTCGAAGTGCTTAAGAGTAAACTGGTATGATTAACCGTATTATTGAATGCCTCAGGTTGATGAGAGTTGGGGAGTCTGTATTGCTATTATCGCGATCCCGCAAAAACTGCGCCGCTTGACAACTGATGAAAGGTACGCTGGATTTACCGAAGCTTCATAGCCCAATTGGTGCGCGCTCACTTCAGCAATCATCGCATCTGAGCTGAAGCCGTAAGAACTCCCCGGCGTCCATTTGAATCGTCAATTATGAATAAATATTTAATGCCTTTCCTAGTGTCAAGAATGTTATTGAATTTTAATTAACGTCTGTTCTCATTTGCAGGATTATCCAACATGTTTTTACCTCAGCTCATGCTGTTATCCACATGATATTGTGGTGCGATTAAACTTTCGCAAAACTGTTTTCGGACGCGACAGTTATAGGCAGGAACGCTAATCACAAGCCGAGCCTTATTGGAACCAACCACCTAACGGTACTCCACCTTACAAATGGTTGACATAGCGCTCAAGTCCTTATCAAAACTGGCCTTGTTTCCCGTGACAAGGTAGAGATCCGGGAGTTTCAGGCCGGGAATTCGTTCCTTCTGCCTTCTCTTATCCGCGATACGGCCCTGGCTTTAACGAGTGCAATAACGGAGAGCAGCAGCTTCTTTGTTCGTTCCTTCTATCCATTGTTGTTGCTCTTCTTTCGATTTCGCTGTTATTATCACCATCACCGTCGCTGTTGGCTCTCGACCGCTACCAGGACGCTCCATTTGTAATTGAGCCCAAATGGAATACTCACTAACGGACAATTACGCATTTACTACTGTTGATACAGACTTATTTCAACAACGCTAAAAGCGTCACCGTCGATAAATGTATCGTTGCTATCTAGCCGCTGCGATCGTCGCGGTGCGACGATCGCATCGGCTAGATGAAGACAGTTAGATGAAGACTGCGAGCAGTCACCGAAAGACCATCCTTCGACTCTCTGCAACGTCGTTCGTTAGACTAACTGGCCGATATTGATCTTCTATGTACACGACATTTTTTGTTACGATTAAAACGAGCGCCGCTGCTACCGCCACCGCTGCTGTTACTTCGAATGATGGACAAATCGAATGCATCTGTCACTACGAGGAGACACGGCCGCCACTTGCGTAAGCGTAGGCTTGCCGGAAAAGGATAAACGTTTCCTCCAAGGGACACGCTGCTAGTGAATGTATAGTGAGCGCTGTGAAATAACGCACGACAAATACGGCAGATACAACCGCGACCGTTTCAAGTGTGATATTGAATTATTTATGTTTTGAACGCGTACGAAATAATGTACTTATCTATATGGCACGAATGTGACCCGGAATCTAATGTCAATATAAATAAAAGAAGAAAACCTGCGACCAGTTACTGGACCAATGCTGGTCGTTAGACGCCTTTAAATGTTGCCATTTATAGAAGTCATCAGAAAGGATCCAGTTTTGTCCTGAGTATTATTTATCCAATAAATATTTAGATACGAACAAAATAATCGGATCTATATGCGCCTTCAAAGAAATGACAGCAGATCCCAGCGTAAAAATCTCTGAAGTTGTTTATTGCCTCAATGTCAATAGCACATAACGTAACGTCATATCATTGTTTTTGTTGTACTGGCCGCTAGCCGGCCTTGCGAAGCAACGCCTAACAGCAGTAGCGAGTTTGACTTTTGAAACACCGAACAACATTCTAAGTTTTGTACAAAACGTTTTTTTCCATCGTTTTGAAACTGACTCACGTTTTTTTAGATATAGAATAGGATCGAATTTTAGAGCGCTTTGTTTCCATCGAAATACAATATCACATTAGCAAGCAGTCGTCGTACATTTACCATTGCGGATGTGGCATACTGGCCAAGGTAAAAGCCGGTTCGCGGACGGAGGTCTCCAGGTGGAATATATATAGCTCTGTTCTTTGGGATTATAAGAACGTACGATGTACATCGAATCAGTCACGCTGTGCCTCGTTTACAATGCTCTATTATTATTATTATTATTATTATTATGGAAAATTGTACCACTTTAATGCGTGTGGCGTAAACAGTGAACGTAAACAAATGTCTTGTATGAATGATCTTGTAAGGACCTTAGTAGAAGTATGGAGGCAGGTGAAATTTGCATCCATTTGATTTCCTTTAGCACTGATGGATTGATTAGTTATTCATCGTCAGCAAAGATCACACCCCGTTCATAGTCAAGACGTGCCCGCGGGAACTGGGTTTCAACCGTGACGTCTTGTCTGGTGGCTTGTAAGCCTTTATAGCAGATGACACGCACCTCCTGGTCTTGTTCCACAACAAGGTAGAGCTTACGCCTGGTGCTATACACATAAATGAGTTCATAATTTGCTGGGTCGAGTTCAACCAGCGGAAAGGAGAGCAGTTCTTGCCAATGATCGGTATCATTCAGTTGAATGCGGTGAAGGACATAGGCGCGACAGTCCTTCGCTGAGAGTATGACTGGAACGTTGCAAAAGACGGTAGGTATATCACGTTCGCATGATTTATGTGGAAGCTGAGACACTCTCGTCACAACCCAAGGAATTTTAGGGTCATGGTCGAAGCAGAACATACCCTCCTGAAGTATTTCTTGAATTCGTAGTGTAGCAACTATAAATATTTCATTGTTGATTATGTTCTCAGTAATCCGATTCTCGCTCACCTTGATCAGCTTGTAGCCCTTTGGTAACTCGACAGTGTGAAAGCATTTTTTAATCCGGTCGAATATCTTAAGTCGATCACCCGTCCGGCTTATCTTGTGCAAAAAGATCTGTCTCTCGGATTTTAGAAATGACATGAGGGTGCCGGAGGTGCCTTCTACAATACGATCAGGTTGACCTTTTTCCCGTAATTGGATCGACTCCCCCTGCGTTTTGCAGTATAATAGGCTCTTGCCGTATTCCACAATGCAGAAGTGTTCGCAGCTATACGGTAGGTCGTCTGCTTGTGGCCAGTCACATTTGGACCAATGTGCTCCGTCAAATTTTAGCAAATTTGGTTTGGCATGCTCGATATTCTGGAAGTTCACGTACACCTCGTTACCGTGCTGTGATTTAGCATTGTCTTCGATAAGACGTACCTCAAAGTCATCTTGAAGTCTGTTGATGACTGCTAGCTGTAATTCGGTGAAGCACATAAGACGTGTGTGTGCATCTTCCACAAACCATCGATGAATCGCGCCGAGAACACCTTTAAGATTGAACTTGACTTGCTTTTTGAGTACGGGTACCAACTGAAACAATGAATCTTTTTTAAGTGTTTTCTCGTCTGTGAGCACCTCCAGAAGGTGTTGTGATATATAGGATTCACATTCAGCGATCAGGTCTTGAGCTAGCAGCATGTCCGCCGTCTCAAGGAGGTCTAGACTATTGTTAACACGGAGCTCGATACAGCCGTCGTAGAAGAAATCAATCACTGGACTTAGCACACACGATGCAAACGGCACTTGAACTTCGCTCTGACACGCTTCAATGAAGTTCGATGTTAGCATAGCGTTAAAATACGATGAATTCGCACATAGAACCGCTTTGTGACACCTTAAAAGTTGTTCATCACTGGTGAGCAAGGTTAGGTCGCATAGGAGTGGTTCGTGGATTCTTTGCTCTTTAAGTGAAGTCAACAGGCGACGGCAATGGTGCACGAGCCTCCGCATCGTTACTGCTCTTCCTTCTTACCTGGAATAATGAAGCATTTCAGATATCACTGTGCAGTGAAAACAAGTTTGGACTCGATAAATCATAGCGCCGATGTTGAGACGACATCGTACTGCGTGAGGTAGTATTAGTCATGGACAGAGTCGACCGTATAGCGCGCTATGCTCGTAAGGTAAACAAAGCCTACCAGGGCGCCCTCTAAGCTACACAGCTTCTCACACGCGCCATGTTCTTGAACGGCTAAATCTGTTCGGCATTCACCGTTTAGACTAATCCAAAAATGGGACAGATTTCAATGGTCTGCATAATGAAACGTCAATCCGGTGATAAAGGCTATGGTGACAAATATCCTGAGCCAGACCCCATTGTCTCACCACTCATCGCTTCGACGAATGGCCAAGTTAACAATAAAAAGCGTAGATAAAGTTATCATGTATTGTGTGTCACTAGTAGGTCACTAGTACCGTCTCGATAGCGAAAAAAGAGGAAGCCATTGTAACTATGGTCACGTAATCTATAACTATATTATTAATGTTGATGCAAGCTCCCTCGTCTTGGGAAATCATGAGTGAATATAAGATAGCACAGTAAGTCGGTCAGAACGTATGCAGAGATTTAATCCGCTTCTTTAATAGGCGCAGCATTGAAAACGTCTGTTTAGTTCCAAACGCATTCGTTCTCTCCCCCCTCTCTCTCTCTCTCTCTCTCTCGTTCACGGGTAACTTAAAGTAAAGCTTCGACGCCATCCAAATTTCCATATATTCAATAGCCATTTTAGTTAATCGTATTGCTTTACAATTTACCTACATCAAACCGGCTATGCCCCTAATAGCCAGAATAATTTATGGTATTTTTAAAATTGTACCGTACATCGATGGTAGCTTTTCTCGATTTTAAACCCTTAAACATGAATAGAGCAAACACAATATGCTCGGACAGAAGAAAATCTAACTTGTATTTTCTATAAGATACGCAAATGTACGTTACACCACTATCCCGTGCATATCTTTTTTGCGTTCCTGTGTAAACTGTGTGGCAGATTAGGTTTCAATTTGCAACTGATGTGTCGATGTGAGGACAAATACTGTATAAGTTGCCAACGGAAAGCCGAATATTCAAAATGGCTATGCTGCCGTAGATGAGGAAACAATTGAGCCTGTTTTTTAGGTGCGCCTAAATTCGGGTTATCTCGTTAATAGCTTCAATGACCATTAAGATTGAGAGCTGGCCGCAGCAGAGTTGTCCTAAGTGTGACGCGAATTTTTGTACTTTTTGTGTGTATTACCTGGAGAGAAATCGCAGATATGAGGGTGCTTGCTTCATAGTAGTTATTGGTACGCTGTCGCGTTCACAGGTACACAAACTGACTAATCTATTACTGGCTAGGTTAGATAATGCTAAAGTAAGAGTATACCATTTTGTGTGTAAGCTTAACTTACATTTGTCTTTTGTAGATATGTAATAAACAGTTATATTATAGTCTGAATAGAAGTCCTCCGAAGTACAAATACCCCAAGGATTTTTGAGGACCTAGTATATATATTACGAGTAAGTTAATACTACTAGAAAAAAATATGTCTTTAGGTCAACCTAGAAAGGTGCAGGAACGGACAGTTTAATAGAGTAGGTTATGATGTGTGCCGCGAAATGGGGTTAGCGAAAGCTCGGCAACAAAAAAGAAGATGCGTTCAAATTAATCACAAACGTTTGATTGAACGCTATAATTTCCGGTAGACTACAAAAAATATGTATCTATTATCGACCTACGTGAACTAATGTTAATTACGAAGAGCTAAAGGATATAAGTTTCAATGGTCGCAGCAGAGGTTCGAAATGAACCGCCATTTTTAAAAAAGCTCACCGGGACCGAGCGACTGTTCCCACTCGACAATTAAGATTTTGAAAGCAGGCCACAGCAGAGTTGTCCTTAGCTTCTAAGGAAACGTGCGTGTGATACCACACTATGTGCTTCTCACGGGACAGGACAAACGTATTGTGGATCATCAGGCTAGCTTCTTACACTCGCTCTCTAACTTTTCGTTGCGAAAAAGTCTTCTCAGAAATAAGCTTTACTCGTTGCAATTTACCTGTCGGCTTTGTTCTGAATAGAATATAGTCCAAAAAGAAATCTTTAGCTTAGACTAAGGTAAAGATCAACAAAAATCGCATTGTTTTTATGAAAAACAATTGTAATTATTGTTGAAAGCAGAAAGGAGAAGTACACAAGAGTTGAAATTGTAGGGCTAAAACCATGTGCCAAAAACAAATTCTTCCGGATTTACATTTCGTCAGCTTGCCGATATAAGTAAAGGATTTTTTAGAGAACATAGACGATCAAGTTAATAAACGACGAATGGTCTAATTACAAAATCATCTAGTGGCTCTTAAGTTCTTGATTCAAGTTTTGTTGCTGGAAGGCAGTGTTCGATCTTAAAATAAATTAACCAGAGTTTCTGACTCAATTATTCTCGATGTTAATAATGGCCCAGACAACAGAAGAATACTAACAGTATCGAGTGGGGTTCTGCGACGGCCCGAGACAAATTTCTACGATTGCCTTTACCATTCGCACCTGCATCGCTGGCACTGGGGCAAAATCTAGGCCTGACCCCTTCTCGACCTGCAACAACGTCAACAGCAGGACGTTGATACAGGAGACGATCAGCAAAGGAAGTCATTACCCGGCAGCGATACTGATCAATGGGATAGAACAGATAAGGATTCAGATCGGTCAAATATGGTAGGAGGCTTTTCGCCATATAATTGCAATATGGCAACTAATTCAACTCTATCCAGGTGTATTTTAATCTGATAACCGTCACTCTTACCATTCGCGCACTAAATGCATCCTCAATTAGCCACTCTGTTCATGTAAACGTTCATATATTTAGGGTGTAGTAGACGAAATATGCTGGTTTAGGTACCCGCTCTTTTTGACCATATGCCCACTTTTTGTGCTGAAAACATCCTTAGTTCCAACTGATAACATGAAGCTGATCACGACTTATCTTACTCTAATGTGGTTAGCTACATTGTGGCAGTGCCAAGTTTCCCGAAATGAGTTAGTTATGCGTTTATTGAGCAATTTTCACCCTTAAACAAATGGTGGAATCGGGGCATCCTATGTTATCGTTATCGTTATCGCTATCGTCGCTTATCTATCGCACATTGCAAAAGTACGTATTTCATAACGTAGTATGCACCCTGAAGTACAAACAGTTACGTATTTAGATCGGCTTTAGATATATATGTATGTATCGCACATCGTATAGTTAGACGTCCTACATGTTAAGAAACTCACGTCCTAGTAGAGATGTGCGGATTGAGAACTATCATTTGATTACCTGCTTGTATCACCAGCGACCGCATGTGTCCTAAACGGCCCCACTTGCTGGAGATACTAGTTCACCTGAAATGAGAGCTTTAAACAGTAATCGGCTTATACAATACCAATGCGTTCGTACAGATCCCTTATTTACAACACAAGAAGCAATAATTGACACAGCTGTCAAATCGGTCAAGAAACTACTATCAGATCTTCTATCTGTTGGAAGTCGTTCTATAAAAAAATGTCTGCTCTGGCCTGTTATGTACTGACACTTAATTACTCCGCAAACACATCTCGACGTTGTATTGCGACGCTGCCTCACTCGAAATAGTCCACTCGAAGCCCTAAAGGCCAATTTCAGGTGCATCAGACTGTCGTAGGTACGAACTGACCTTACCTTGAATAAAAACCATAATAATAAATTATAACAAACGCTGTTGTAGTTAAACACTGTATAACAAATATCCTTCGTTGTCACACCCACAAGTTCTATCCAGCCGCACAAAAAGACGACTTTATCAAAATTTTTCCAATGATTCGCAATGAATGGGAATGCCGTACTCCAGCAAGCTGCAGGTACATTGTACAAAGCGGTACATTTGTTGCGAAGTGCGAAGACGGCCTTTCGTTGAAACGAATTTGTCTTTTTGCTGAGGCAGTCGAACGTCGGGGCCAGACTTGTCCGTCTATCGGAAGATCGGTCCACGGCAGAGTCCGCCAGAGCGAGACGGAGTTCGCTCGAAGCACCGAAACAAGCACCAAAGCGGGACTAAAGGCACATATAGCCAGAGCGCATGTTGTTCTAATAAATATATCGTGCAGACAGTTAGTACCACCGGTGGGTTCCACGGCTGCTAACCACTTTGTTACTGGTCGCTGCTAAGTCATATCAGCTGCGCAGATCGTGGCGCTGACATTGGTAAAGGCCACGAAGCGGCAAGGGATGTTGGCAAAGGCACGGATAGCAGATAAACAAACCAACACGCGCGCGATTTCTTGAAAGCGTCGAACTGAAATAAACATCGTAGTAGAAACCGTGTACGGCCAACGTTTGCCATGCCTCTATCGTCCGTTGGAATGTTGTATAAAGTGTACACGGCATCGTCGTGTGTTCGGCAAACGTGTTTCTGCCCAGTGAAAGATATGGCCATCAACCCGTCTCGGGGGGGTCTGTAGAAGAAAGCAAATTAATTTCAATTGTCAAATACGCAAATACGCGAACATAACATCGAAGACGCTAATGCAATAGATTGTGTAGACGAATCGCCGCATCTAATTTCGAAACCCAGGGTATTATCCAACGTTTTTCTTAGATAAATGCAAGGACCGTAGTCGAAATGCGATGGGCCAAGCAGCAGATTCCTGACTCTGGATGATATACGATTTTTTAGCGCATACAGCTTATGCATGGAGACACGCAGCGTGAGTCACTCTCCACCAAAATGCAGAATTTGTGCCGAGACATAGACGATTCGAAGCGAGCTTACAAACGGTCATACGCTCTCAGACGATACCGTAGAGGCTAAATCGATACATAGATGTTCGTTAAAGTCTTTTAACAAGTTTGTGCTTAATATTCATATAGGAATAGATGTTTAGTGAAAAGGATAGCAACGCTAACACTGATTTAGCTAGGTTTCTTTTCATTTTGGCAGTTCGAAAGAGGTTCGACCGATGCCAGCTAACTGACCTGTTATCCTAATACACCGGTATGATAGAAAATGTAGATAGTCTGTGCGTGTTTGGTCAAACGTTTCGCCGGCTGGCTTTGACCTTGCAATTCCTTTAAATAGACTTTTCAAAACGTCTATACACACTCATGGCAAAGGCGATGCTTTATTCATGGAGTTCTAATCGTTGAGGTTAAAATTACTGCTTAAACGTTGTGTATAGGCCGCATCATAACTATTAGAATTGGGCCTCTCTGAAGTGTAAGGAGTACGAAATACCTTACACTATGTTTTATTGCCCGAACGGCATATTTAATATTAGCTTACATTGGAAAGGTAGTAAAACGACATCCGATACAATATATGGGCCAGATACACAAGAAGTTAATACTGAAAAAAGACTCATTAAAAGTTAACCTATCGTGAGGTTTCTGTTGTCTTTACTTTAAATCTATAAGGACTTGAAGATTAGTGAGTCAGCATTAAAGCACACGCAATCCCACCGATTGACCTCATCCTGCCGCGTTCGTTTCTGAGGCATAGTATCGAAATAATCTACCTGACCTAATTCAATTTAACATCTCGGTTGTGATCAACAAAGGGTCGATCATAGGTGGCGGTAAAATAAGAAAGTAGCTGAGCGCTTGCACTGTTATTATGCGGTCTGCTAGCAAAATCTCCATTGATTGAATGAGAACAATATTCTCATAACTGAGCAACAATAACGGCAGGCCAACAGACGGTAGCAGTATCTGCAAAAAAAAGAACGGACGAACTTCGATGGCGGCAACGATAATGGAGATTTGGAATCACTCCCGATTAATTCGACTTCTACTACGCCTTCAGAGTGTAATCAGCGCAGTGGTCCTGTGCCATCAGCTGTTGTCGTTGTTCAATACTCGCTGGTAACGAGTTACTTAACAGGGCAGCAACCGCTCAAGCAGCGCAAGTGTACCTGAACTTCAGTACGAAGCCTGCGTCGCTCCCAGGCCACTGCTTATTTGCTTCTTGCAGATTTGACTAATCTGCAGCCGCGCAGACGGACTTTGCATGCAATCACTCCTATACATCAACGGCGAAGGCGCAAGGCGAAATGCATATCGAAGGCTAAAAAAGAGACAAGAAAGAAGACATTTTAAAATAAAATTGTAATTAATCTTTTCCTATGTTGGCCAAACAAAGGCGCAGTGCCACCGAGCACGCTGATTACCCACCACAGGAGGCGGTGATGTCAACCGCCCGTAGAGGCTGAGATGGAAGGAAAAGTAAATTACTCAGGACGCGACACACTCACTAAAGGCACTGCATTGTCTCTCGCCCCGTTCGACTAAGGGATGTAGCTGCGCGTACGTGTGTCTGTCTACCTAGCTAGCTACCTCCCTGCATATCGTCTACCTTATCGGGTTTCGTCTGCGTCTGGACGCCTCTGCGCTATTAGACAACTCTGGTACTGCATCGAATTTTACTCTTCGTTCTTTCATCGGGCTTCGTCAACGGGGAACGTGCTGCTACCCCTCGACTAATAGCTACTGCAAAAAAGGCGTTATAGTCACAACGATGTTTCCCCCTCTCCCACTCAATGTAAGCACTATTTAGTACCATTCCAGCCCTTCGGACCACCCACAGCTCTTGGCAGCCAAGAAAATACGTTGCCTTCGCTAACAATGTCTACACATCTGACGACTAAATGACTCCGTTTATGAATGTCAGCCTCCACTATCGGAGCTGATTTCTGTAAAATAGTATTTGGACTTCTCAAGACACTTGTACTAAGTTACTACTAGACGATTGGCTCCCCTTAATTGATCGAGTTCGTTTATACTTGTCCATCTATATGTGTCTGTGCTGAATCTGGCCATTTCTGAGATTCTACCCTCAACGCTGCTGCTCAGACGTACTTGAGAATTCGATTATTTGACCTGACCGCTACCTGTGTATTCCGGGTCCCCCAATGAGTTCGGCTGCATAAGTCGCAATATGACCTCATTTACATCGACCATATCTAGCTTTTGCTCCCGAACCCCTCTGGCCCTCTGTTTCTTCATTCTTGTTAACTTCGACTAACTTCAAAGCCATAGGTTCCATACTACAATATAAATGCTCACGGTTGTTGCACTGCGTTTTGTGCTAGCGAAGTAGACGAATTCGGAAAGGCCCTATTAATGCACGACTATAGGAATAATAGTGGGTTCTGACAGGTTGCATCTACAATACTTCCCTTAAAGGCACGACGTGGCTTTATGGGGTCCTTTGTCCGAGACCGGGTAAATAACACTGAATATTGTGTTCTTCTGTCACCAAGTAAATGACTTCTATACTAATACATTCTAGCTATACCCCCCTAACGACTATGCCTTACGTTTCACTTTTTCGTAAATCAATTGAGTACGTTATGTACATGCGCCTTGTTTTAAGGTCCGTGGCCATTCGTAGACTCGAATCGGGAGAGGGCAGTGCTAGACCTGCTGAAATAGACGTCTCTTATTGAGGAATCTTTTCCGTAGTTGTATGTTTAGATGTCCTTTCGCCTTCGGGGGTTAGTCAAGTGAATCGGTATCTTTGCTAGCGACTGTCAATTTGTTACTGAAGTTGTAGCCGAAAGGCACCGATAGTAAGTAATGGAACAAAACAGAAGCACCAAAGAACAAAGCTTAGTGTAGCAAAGTTAGCTGTGTATTATTATACACAGACTAATCCTATGTATATGTGTCGTTCGAGGCACACATCTATATATGTGTGTGCGTATTTAGATGGTGATCGGCGGCCGCGGGAGGTTCTCACTCAAATTGACTACAACCGATTTCCGTCCAAAGAAAGAGTGGGGGAACAACCCAGGTGTCACTGGAGATGGGAAGTAAAGCTGTCTCTTAGGTGGGGGTGAAGTGACGTGAATCACTTTGTGTGCCCTAGTAGATTTTGTTAATTCAGAACAATAAACTAGTCGGGCTCGCGAACGTAAAGATTAAAAATGCTTTCTAAATGTTCTTTTTCCGTGACGGACATCTGTTTAGCAAGCGCCATTAAGTTTGGATGTGCGTCCAATAACGCTTACCTACCGAGATGTAGAAGATAACGCACCGAAAGGTTCACTGGCTTGCCAAGACCAAGCCAGATATTCTTCGTATAGGATAGGTACATAGTGATACTTATGTTAATATTCCATTTAGAGACCACTATCCGGCAGTATTAGTTTTCCATTTCGGTGTAACATTTAGTCAATTTTTCATATCGTTAATACGTCAGACCCCGTGCTCTGAAGAAATCTCCCGTGTAAGCGTTTGCTTAAAGCGAGGATTACAACCTGAAAATAGATTGGGTTAGAACCTAACTTGTTTTTGATACATTTCTATCTTTCTGCCTACTGTATAGGTGGCCTATCTACTGGCAACTTTTTTTCCTAAGTGTCTCAATGTAAAGCAAACGACCTCGATATCTGCAGCTACCCGAGGCACCCTCTCACATAGTATACGAATAGAGTTTCTTCGAGTTTGTTCGAGCAGGCGCGCCTTAAATAGTGCTGTGATCGCCAATAAATTGGTTACAGAGCGCGAAATAAATGAGTATATTATACAACAAGTCTCGAATACAGCCAACAAACGCGTACGGCACTGTTCAACTAGTCAACTAGGCCGATAAAAAGGGAACTACTGCTACCAGCAACAAAGACGCTTCAGATTCGCTTCGGAGGCACACAAACAGCCGGCAGGAAAGCGGCCAGGCGGATTGACTGCCTGGCTGGGCCGGCCGCGTGAGGTGAGGTATCTCTTTTGCTACCTCTCGGTAGCGAAGCGCGGTGATTCGGCCTTCAGAGGTGTAGGGGAAATCGTGTGTACGCGGGGAGCGAATTTGTAGGTGAAACAGTCACAGCAGTGATACGATGTGTAGTCTTCTTTCGACGTCTGCTTCTATCTATGACCGTGCGTCCGCAGTGCGTAGCATTCATTGGGCTGTCCGGGTTCGCGGCTCCCAGCGCTTGGCCAACGCCGCTGCCAGCGATTCGAAAACGACGACACGGTACTGACACTGCTGGTCGTAGTCAGTCGACGGATCGTCAGCGACATTGCTGCCACTACGCAGCGCACGCTGCTGCCTTCTGTCTGTCTCGAGGGGTGACGGCGCTGCCTTCATAAATCAAGAGCTCACATGTGAAATTTATTCAAACCGACGATGAGCGCGAAGTACGCCAGCCACAACAAACTCCGCCAACACTTCTAATGCAATAGTACTGATGATCACTATAATGATGGTATTTTGCCGACGCTAGGTGTTTGTGCTCCGCCAGCTACTGGATCAATCCTCGCGCTGCAAAAACGACGCAATCAAATGCAAAGTAGCAATTTTAAATGAAATTATACGATACGTACACAGCATCATAGAGCAACACTTTCTGGCGTCTTCAATCAGTGTACAATTCTAGGTCACGTCAAACACTACTTACATACTGCTCGCAGACAGCTCTACCTGAGGGACCGGTGTGTGCAAGTGTTAAAGCCTATTTAGCAGGCCATTTGGTCTATTTTGTAAGGATACTGCGCTTTTTGTTGTTCGCGAAATGCACGAGTACTCCTTGGAGTCACTCGGATATCATCCCTCGAACTTTACGAGACGAGTTGCAGTGAGCCACGTAGATCAGAAAATTAGACATAAATACAGAAGATAACTTGACGTATAAACATCGTGTTCGGTGAAAGTTTTACTACTTCAATCACATTGAGCCGTCGATTTAAAAAAAAAAACAAATCAGTAAAGGAATTTCTAATAAAGCGGGTCCTATGGAAGCTCTCTTGTGAAAACGAATAGCTAGATATTGGGATCCGAGGTGGGGGTCTATTCACGAGATTTGGTATACGCAAAAGTACCATATTTGCTCAGGTTTGTCAAACGAATAATGTTGGACCATTGAATGGATGCTCTAGCGAAATCAACGCGGAGCTGCAAAAGCTTATGATGTCTGTGTGGTGGTCCAGTGAAGGCGTCATTCACTGCAGCTTCATGAGTTCTGGTTCATCGATCACGGCAGAAGTGTACTGACAACAATTGGAAAAAAATGATAAATTCTATATGAAGGAGCTTAACATAGGTAGACCACTTGTATTGCACGGCAGCGCTACGTTTTTGAGACCGAAGAAATATGCGAATTATAGTTAGACACGTTCTTTTGTTACCTACCATACTCGCTAGACATATGCGCAATGATAAGTTTTTTCGTGGTCTTGGCAACTTCTTGACAGAGGAATTGTGTCAACCTTAGCGTAAGACCAAATTGCCTTTCAAGACCTTGTAGACCTTGGTACCCGAATCATTCACAACGGTCAAATAGCTGATTTTCTATCCAAAGGGCAAAATGTTATAAGTAATAACTGAGGTTTGTAGAAAGAGTTAGAGTTCACCATTTCGTATTCCATGCCGAAAGAGCTAGCAGTGTTAGAGTTTCTTGTAGAGGATCCGAATCTGAGATTTCAAACTCAAGTGCCGGGAGTAAATTACGAAATCGCTTGGAGAAGGTTGGCTTCCGACGCCATACATATTTCCTAAATCACCTCGACTGAGATATCGAGGCAAATGAAAGGTCAACTAACGAAAGGCTCGCTTGGGCAATGCCTAAACCTAACCAGGTCAGTCTGTCTAAATATGGCAAACAGGGTGGCGCCTGACAATGATGGGCTGACACGCGGATCGAATTCGTCTGTCGGAACGACTTCTGGCGATTTTCGAAACAAGCAGTCAATTAGGTCTGGAGTATTAGCTTTCAATTGGTTAATGCGGGTCCTTCGGGTCGCTCATAACGATCAGCCGCATTTCCTGATTCTTCACCGGACGAAGAAGCGGACGGCGGGAATAAGAAGATGATGTGTGCTAATGTACCTTCTGTCTAATTTAGTAGGCTTCAAGAGTTTGTGACGGCATTGAGTAGACCTCTTAAAACACATTTTGGCGATTGCAGTAATTGCGGCTCATCAGCATACAAACAGCTCAGTAATAAATGCCCTACCGGTAGGGCAAGGTGCGTGACATTATGGAATGAAGTCTGACCGATTAAGTAGGCTCTCGTAATTGCTATAACCAATCTGTTCTTTGAGCTATTGTAACGCCTATTTTTATGCGCATGCGTACATAATAAAAAGGTAAAAAAATATTTCTTCATCTCGCGCCTCTCGCTTATTGAGACAGAATAAAACTAGTACACATACGCACAACTAAAAGCCTAAGAATAGGCATGTATGCTTTAAATGAGCCTATTTTCAGCATTTTTAGGTATTCTTTAAATTTCCATTATTTTGGATTCAGTTGCTTGTGTATTAGACTGTCTTTGTAGTTTCCCGTGCTTTCAAATAGGGTTGTCCTCTTCGGTAAACGAGTATCATCGGTGAGAGCCAAAATAAAGATGGTGTGGGCATTAAACAGAACAACGAGCTTCGAAGAAGCAGCGACAGGTTGGTTCAAGACGGCTGGATCGAAACGATGCCCACATATACGGGAAGCAAAAGGGAGCTGTGTGAGGCTGCAAGTTTGATTTGCTTCCTGCCGCTGCCGCCGTGTTTAATCTGAGATAGGTAGGAATGTAATCCCTTCAAGCCTTCACGCCCTTCCGCCGCCCCTGAATCTTCATCTCAAAGCCCTTTTGCTTTCGCAGTTTCTCCACTTCCCTTCCTAAAGCTTTTTCTCTACTTGCCCATTGCACTACTGGATAACGAACGCGGGCTAGACCCACAAAATAACATCTGAGAAGTCTTCGGTTTTTTTTTTTGCAGGAAAGTCATGACGCCATTTGCCACTAGAACAAATAGACGTTTCTATATGATAAGTTGAAATAATATAAGATGTTGAGATTAATAATTCAGTTTGTTACAAATTACAAGGTGCAAATTTGAAAAATCCTGTGGGCTGGCTACATGTTGACTGTTTTTCTCCTCGCAGAGACGTCAACATGAGCAGTTGACTGATGTTTCAATTTAGCTCACTGCACAACCCAAGCCGTTTGATACAATGCAAAAGATCACGGTTCAAAAAAGCGTTACGTCCAGTGGTTTTGATTGTAGCACTTAAACAGTATATACTGTGAACTTAAATAGAACTGGTCAGCAATTTTCCTTTAAGTACCTGTATTATGCGACCATTGTGACGATTCGCCTTTTGTAAGTAAATTCTGAGGGTGGAAATGCTCTTGGAGCGCAAAACCTGGGTGAGCCTATTTCTGAATGCCCGTGAAAGAGGTCTTCGTGGCTCATATCCGATATTTTTAGGCAGCATTCTAATATAAACGACGTCGTTTGCACTGCAGATCATGCGGCCTGCACCCAGCTGCAACTACTACATAAATAACAGTAACATTTACTAAAATATGCCGCAATTTATGTTTATGTCCTTCAAAAAAACTATGTAAGTGTATACGTTTAGTAGTTAAAATGCTGAAACGTCAATCCGCCGTTTACTTTTGATTGATTAGAGACGACTAGACATTTTTATTCTGTTAGGTTTTTGGAGTTGTTATTCTACCTTACATAGGTTTGTTTGTTTACAAAGGGATTTTTGATACAACTGATTCTACATCGGTTATCTGATGCAAGCATTAAACGAAACAATGATAAATATTAGTTATTTGACGACAGATATATACTTTGTGGAATTGAAGTCTTGCGCGAAACTTTCTGATTATGGCACTGGTTCGTTCGCTTTATGCAGCGTGACAGTGACGACATGACAAGATCCTCTCATGTCCGCTATGAAACCTAGGAACGCACGCGACAGTTAGAACGTTCTCCGGGAAACGATTCATTTAAGCCGTTAGAGGCTCTAAGAAGGTTGTGCGTGAAACGGCACGTTATCTAGTGCATATATATATATACACACACACACACAAGTACATTATGTAGATGCCAAGAAGAGTCAGGACACAGCCGGTCGACGGTCGGTGGCTGTAGCCGGGGTTCCACAGCCGACGCCCACATCTCGATGAATTTACCACAGCCCGCATCAGTTCGTTGGCCATTTCATGAAGAACGCCAGTTTAGCGGCGCCAGCCTAGCTGACTTACTATCTAATGAATCCATTTCTCCAGTTCTATGATGGGGTTAATGATCGATCAATCAAATCTATCAATTTAAACTGCCCATGATATATCGGAGCTTGCGGGTTTCTTAAGCTTATTACTCGTTGTGTTTTCCCTCCATGACTTCCAAACAATAGAGGTTTTATGACACTGACCAGTTCGTTATCATGTGATTAATGTCGTTATTCCATAGAGTGCTTTAATGAGGTTAAAAGCAATAATAAATGTTTGTCCTAAAAAGCACTATCCGTCAACAGTAACGCTCAAGACTGCGTACAAACTCAATAATGAGATGACATAGAGTAGCAGGCAGAGTGCGCGTTTGTAAGGTTCTATTCTCATTCCTTATCTAGCACAAATATTAATACGAGAAACGATAATGACGCATTATAGAACCCTTTCGTGACACCTTCTCAATCTCTTACGTGTGTGACTCATATCCGTGACGCACCTCGTTACTAGTGCAGGACCAATCGCCTCTCGTCACTAGAGTCCAAAGAGAAACCCTTTCCATTTGATCCTTCTTCGTCATCGATGTCTTACGAACTTCTCCTATTTATAATTAAGTTCATGTTATTCCAGAATAATCTGCAGAAAATGACTCGTCCTGTTTGTTAGCTGGTCGCCTTTGCATCTAGTTAGCTAGTACAGGGCAAGCGGTCTGCTTTTATTTGTGTGTATCTGTGTGTGCGTGTGTGTGTGTGTGTGTGTGTGTGTGTGTGTGTGTGTGTGTGTGTTTGTTAACAAAAAAAAAAAGCGTCCCTGATGATAATAGTCTCACTATGCGTTATAAGAATGATATCCACACGAACGACAGGGCGGAGTTTATCTGCGACGGATGACTGCGGTAAGCAGCTACTTGCAGAACAGGCAACCCGAAAAGATCTCGTTAGCATCATTATTACCAACACTTTCAACTTTGTGTTTACTTTGTTCTATTCATTGTTTTTATGTCTGTGTTTGCTTGTGCTTGTATCGAACCTCAAACCCCTTTATTACTCTCTGCAAGATTATACTACTCAAATACATCAGGCTCCGGCTGCCATTTATCTGACGCATCAAAGCTAACAGCAAAAGTTGCCACGTCAAAAACAGTATGGATAATAGAAATCAACATAGTAATTATCAACACGATCATCGTTGTGTTTTTGTCTATTCATTTATATTGCAAATCACTTTGGTACCGGCAAGTGTTCGTTACTCGTGAACGCTTCTATTTTCGTAGCTGGTTTTTCCCTTCGTCGTTTATCTCAAGACAGTTTCAAGAGTGTGGTCTACTTATTAGACACACTTCAGGCCTCATTTCTGAATTAAACTATCCATTTACCATCATACACCCTTTTAGTACTGTAGATATTTTTCGATACCTATCAATCGTTTGTAGATGAGTAAATTTATAGTAGATAGTAAACCTTCAATATTTGAAAGTGAATACTGCAAGCCTAGGTGAGGGTGGCGCGATGTCTAATATGGCCCAAAACTAACCACGATAGTATATTTCTATAATAGGCTCAGGGGCACAATACCCTGAAGGAGACGGCGTTGTGCAAACTGAATTACGTTTACTTAATTACTAGAATAGATATTGGCATTGTGCTTGCAATGATGCATCACCAGCTACAGGTGGGTATTAACCTCATTAAAATAGGCCGTTTTATCCAAAAACACCTCTTTAGAAGCGCATTTCTTGTGCACGCCCAAGTAACTGCGACATGCGTACGAGATGTGTCTCCTAGCGTTCCACCTATTTGATGACAGGTCGGCCTTCTATATAAAAACAAGAGACGACGAGTACCTTGTCATCAGACGACGCTCTTCAGATGTTCGCTTGAATACAGCAGTAGATCGAAACAAAGCGCTAACAATTTGGAAAAATTACGTTTTGTATTTGACGTGATAATGCCTTCCCATTTGGTAGGTGACACATTGAGGGGCGGCATTGACAGGCAGATTGAAGACTTTATACAATAGAATCAACGGGTACAATTTAGCGCATCAAGGGTAGTTCTATGAACAGTTATGTCGAGGGCGGTCTGCATCACCGCTTGCTTACGCTGGCAATAACTGGAACGCCGGTTTCATTGCAATCTGTTCACTTGCTACTCGACAAGAAGCCCATGCAATTTCGAACGAAAAAGACAGTGAAGGCCAATCTCAAGACGATGACCACATGACCGGAAAACGAGTGAAGCATTCTACAGCGACACAACTAGCGATCTGTCTGCTTTTTTTTACGATCATATCGTTATCCTCGTTAGGCACCACGTTAGTCAATTTTACGGAGGGTTATTATGACGTTAGCATTGTTATTTTGGCGGCACACCCCTATGATAACAAATGTAAACATAGTCATACGGCGAACCTCGAAGTCAGACTGACGCCAGCGGGAGACTACGTAGTGCAGCCGACGCTGCAGCGTTAACAATACAGTATCGAAAAAATGAAACGAAAAATACAAAAAAAAAATCAGATAATAGTATAGTAGGGTAAAGGGAAATAAAAGAAGCTACTGCTACTACTGGTACTAGTGCTATAGAATGAACTCACTGTCGCCCGATGTCCCTCACTTTTCCGTGGACCCTGTGACGTCGTCAATCGCCACACGCTTAAACGCACCGACGTCAAAGAAGAATGAGATGTATGAGAAACAAGTAACGCTAGTGTCATTTTTTCCATTGTGAAGACAGACGCTAAAAAAGATTTGCAGCAGCAGCAGCGGTAGCAGTCGTCGGTGTTCGTGCTACCTGTCGACTCGTTGCTGTTTTCGATCGTGTGAACTGCAATCCTTCCCCTGTCAGCCTGATTTGCCGTCTCGCGATCTCTCTTGAGCAATCTAATCGGGCCAAACGGTCTGTCTATTGATGCTAAACATACACAAACATAGGAGATGCCCTGACCGTAATAACAGGCAGCCCGCTTATTTTGGACGGTCTCTGACCGCCTTCATGACTTGCCAGCCCGAAGTTTGGACGAGATACTCATGATTCAATGGAGGAGAGGCTCCGCCCCAGGAGACAATGCGATGATCAAAATGACGCCGTTGACCATTTTTTGTGGTTGCTCTTATCTGCGTTAAAACGGAAAACTGTTCCACGTTAAATATATGCATTGCAAGTTAGCGAGCATAGCATCTTATTGCAAATCCAGTTTACGATATAGACAAGTCATCTCTATATTGATCAGTAAACACCTTTAGCATACGCGACAAAAATTTGTAATAACATAATAACGAGGTGGGTGGTATCCTGAGGCCAAATGTGTCCTAGTTGGATGTTATTGTGATGACTGTCGTTTGGTGCTTCCGTACGAGCATCTTATGCCTTTTCTCAAAATCATTTATATTAGTATCTCAATCAGTCTTAAAGCTTTACAAAACTGATAGAGTATGAAGTGCCGATGCTCGTAGCTTCACGCTGCTACCGCTATTATCAGGTAGTTTACCGTATAACCGTACGTGCACACCTCACCGACAGCAGCCACTATATAGCGACTAAATACCAACTTTGTTGCTTTTTCGTACCTGACAAGAGATAAATAGGATCATGTCCTATAAGCATGGTCCTACGTTGGATTAACGTTCTCTGCTTAGCCATATCATATTCGCCATGCCTTTTTCTTTAATTCTATCTGTTTTTAGCATCATAAAGTACAAGATAAAATAAATTAGATAAAATATGGTGATTTTTGAAGAGCGGCCTGCCTATAATCGGCTTCATATATAATCGCTTTGTTGGAACACAATCTTTATCCTGTATCTGGCCGTCGATATAATTAATTTGACTGGTTGATTTTAGACCCAATCTAGCGTAGACTACATTATTCAGTAACAGTTGTTTCGCTTCTTCGTTCGTAAAATTATTTTATCAATCTGTTCTAATATGAACGAATGTTTGTCTAACTCAACATAAAGGGTACGCGGATTGTAGATCTGCAACTTTTGGGTTGGAGCCTTTTTTCAACCCGCGATACTGAATCACCCTGTATCTGAACCATGAGATATTCGTGCGGCCGGTCATCCAGAAGAAGGCCCACTTCAGTTTGCTACTACAAGCGAATCCGGCGGATTCTGAAATTGAACTGACTAAGCTAAAATGATTGTTTTAAATATGTGTTAGAAGTTCCTGCTTTATTTCTTACAATACGTTGTCCGCCTCGGCAGTCGCATACGTGTGATTCGTGTTTCCATCTGTTTATGGCTTCTCGAAGTAAATCGGTGGCGGAATATGCTCGCCAACATTTGCCATTTTTAAAACACGGAAAGCCCCGTAATCACACGTATTTAGACCAGGAGGATGAGCGGACTGATGGAAAGGTTGGATATTTTTATATGCTCAGCCCAGGAAGTAACTATGGCGTGGCACGAAGACGGTGTCTACAGTCGAGTTGCGAGTACTACGTTTATTTTTCCTACGAATCTACTCCAGACTCTGTCCATTTCTCTGCCGATTTCTGTCCAAGGTGGTGCCATTCCCATACCTGGTCCCTTTCCGATTGGTAGTAAACATTGAAGAACGCTTTATATATATATATATATGGTATTTATATATTTAATGTACATATTACTTGCGATATATTTATATGTACATAGAAAATATATATAAATATGTCGTAAGCGTATGCTTTTTGTCAACTAGATGTCCGAAAATTTTACGTGGAACACCCCAAACGCATATTTAACTCACGTGGAAGCCATTTTTACACAGCTTCCGCATTTTCAACATTGGGATTTCGACTCTGTAGCATTTGGCATGCGAAAAGCCAGCCCCCAGACTCGCAAGCTCTGCGTTCATAAAAAGCCCCGATGGCGGTGTTTTCGCCCCTCAGGTTCCAACGTCTGGTCACCTACTCGTTCTAGAATCTCCATTCTTGAAATATCTGCATTAATATAGGTACTGTCCTTCTTGCTTAATGTCTTTAATAATCTTCTATGATTTTCCGCAACGCTGTAGCTTTTAAGGATAGAAAAATTGACCATTACACGTTACTAAAAAACGCCAAAGTAATTTTCCTGGAGTAACCCTGCGTTTCATTGACAAGTTTCTAGAAAGCTGGAGTATTTAGCGGTGAATTTTCATAGGCTAATGGCGCGCATTTAAAAAATTCTTCAATTTTCAAATATGCCGGATTTATGGAGTATTAGGCCATACGCCATGCTTCTTTCGCTGGATTAGGTTCATTGCGTTAGTGAGATAGGGACTACCGTGTTTGTAAACAAGTCTACAAACAAGTCATTAGCCAATGGTGACGGTCATACGATTATGCGCGTCCTAAATGTATACATTTTTGGTAGCCATTCATCTGAAAGCCTCCAGCACCTAATTTACTAACCCGCTGCAGGAGTGAGTGGTGTCTTAATAGTTATATTTACAAAGCTTTTTAGAGTGATTCATCTTTTATTAATTGCAAAGTCAGGATCACAATCGGTTACTGCTACGTGATAAGTAAGATCTAGTGTAGCGCCATTAAAAATGAAGAATCATCTTTAAGAAATTCCCAGTGGTCATATCGGGTTCCTTGTATCTAGCTTGAACTAGAAACACTCATTACATATAATTAGCCTTACGTCCAATGACTAGAATCATTAGACTCACCAAAGGCCTAAAGTCGGCTTGACATATTCTTGATGGTCTGGTATTCAGCTGCACCAATAAAAATTATCTGAAATAGTATTCGAAAATTATTTGGGAACTTCTTAATGCTGCTGAATTATGAGAAAAACCTAAGTTTCACTTTTGCATGTCTACGAGCCTTTGA